>NC_081411.1:268047683-268347683 GCF_030272615.1 Cryptomeria japonica
CAACTTGGCAATGCTTTCTACTTCTTTTAAATTGATCTCAAATCTGGTTATCACCAAATAAGGATCATACTGGGAGATGAATGGAAGACTGCATTCAAGACAAGAGATGGTTTGTATGAATGACTTGTCATGCCTTTTGGTTTGAGCAATGCTCCAAGCACATTCATGAGGTTGATGAATGAAATATTTAAAGATTTCAATGGTAAGTTTGCGGTTATATATCTTGATGATATTCTGATTCTTAGCAGCACTTTAGAAGAGCATATTAACCATTTGGAGTAGGTTATAAGGAAGCTTCATGAGCACAAACTAATCATCAATCTAGAGAAGTGTATCTTCATGCAGAAGGAGCTCACATTTTTGGGCTTTGTCATCTCTCAAGGCACACTAAAGATGGATCCAAGCAAGGTAGAAGCCATTGTAAGTTGGTCTCAACCAAAGAATCCAGGTGATGTGAGAAGTTTTCATGGATTAGCCACCTTTTATAGGAAGTTTATTAGAAATTTTAGTCATATATGTGCTCCATTGTTGGAAGCAATTAAAGGTGGTAGAAAAACTAAGTTTGTATGGACTAATGCAGCCAATGAGGATTTTCAATATTTGAAGAACAGGGTGGCACAATATCCTATTCTAACCTTGCCTGATTTTGGCAAAGTGTTTATAGTTGAAACAGATGCTAGCAACTTGGCTATAGGGGTTATTCTAAGCCAAGAAAATAGACCTATTGCTTTCTTTTCAGAAAAGCTCAATGAGGCCAAGAAGAAGTATTCTACTTATGACCTTGAACTCTATGCAATGGTTCAAGCATTGAAAAAATGGAAACACTACCTTCTACCAAAGGAGTTTGTGGTTTTCACAGACAATCATGCTCTTAGCTACCTGAAATCACAAGAGAAACTAAATGTTAAACACAAAAAGGGTCAAGCCAAAAAAGTGACCGATGCATTAAGTAGAAGAGTGGGTTTGGTTCAAGAAATCCATCTTCAAAGCATTGGTATTGATGCCTTGAAGACTCTCTATGCAAGTGATTCAGATTTTAGTGAAGCTTTTGAGGTTTGCTCTAAACTTGTGGGTAAATATCACACTGATTTTTTAGATTTCCTCATTTAAGATGGTTTATTGTTTAAAGGATCTCAACTTTGTATTCCTAAATTCTCAATAAGGTCTAATATTATCAAGGAAAAACATTATGGTGGCATGAGTGGTCTTTTTGGTATTGATAAAACTCTAGATCTAGTGAAAAGGAGTTATTTTTGGCCTAAAATGGCAAATGATGTCAAAAAGTTTGTTCAAACTTGTACAATATGTCAGCAAGCAAAAGGTGTGTCAACCAATCAATGATTGTATCAGCCCTTACCAATACCTTCTAGGCCTTGGGAATCGATCTCAATGGATTTTGTCATGGGATTGCCTAGGAGTAAGCAAGGGTATGATAATGTTTTTGTCATTGTGGGCAGGTTTAGCAAGATGGCACATTTTGTACATTGTAAAAGCACAAATGATGCTTCAAATATTTCCCATCTCTTCTTCAAAGAAGTGGTCAGAATTCATTGGTTACCAAAAACAATTGTCTCAGATAGAGATGTGAAGTTTCAAGGCCATTTTTGGAGAACTTTGTTCAAGAAATTGGGCACAAATCTGACCTATAGTTCTGCATATCACCCACAAACTGATGGCCGATCAGAAGTGGTGAATAGGTCATTAGGTAATCTACTTAGATGCCTAACAAAGCAATACAATTAGAATTGGGAGATGGTACTCCTTCAAGCAGAGTTTGCATTCAATGACTCTCTAAACCGATCAACAGGGAATACTCCTTTTCAAACAGTGTTTGGCATGCATCCTTGGGGTCCCCTAGACTTGGTAGACCTACCATCTGATTTCAAAATCAATGCACAAGGAGAGGAACTTGCAGATTTGATAGCAAAAGTGTAGGAAGAGGTGAAACAAACCCTCCAAAATACTACTCAAAAGTACAAAGCCCAAGCTGATAAAAAGAGAAAGGAAGTACATTTCAGAATTGGAGACAAAGTTTGGGCATATCTCAGGAAGGAAAGATTGCCTAAGGGCAGATATTCCAAGCTGCATATGAAGAAAGTGGGGCCATGCACCATTTTGAACAAAATGGGTGACAACGCCTATGAGATTTCTCTTCCTCCTACATTGCAAATTTCTCCTATTTTCAATATTTGTGATCTGACCTCTTATGAAGGTGATGCAAGTATTGACATTGTTGCAGGTCCTTCTAAAGGTGCAGGTACTTCTAGTGATCAAATCTTTCATGACCAAGAAGACTATGTCACCAACCTTCCTCAAAGCAAGTCGGTTGAGTTGGAAAAGATCTTGGATTCTAAGATTCTAAAACAAAATAGGAAGAAGACATATTTATAGTACTTGGTAAATTAGAAAGGACTCCCCACCATTGATGCCACATGGATGATTGAAGAGCAGATCCAAAATCATGGATCTTCACTTGATAAACTTGACTCAAGTGGGAACTTGAGTTCAAAAACTCATGGGGAGTATGGTGCAGGAGAACCAACCTTAAAAACTTGATTATCCTAGATTTTTATGACTCCTAAGGGGTCTTGGAATTTTTATTTCATGCTAGGAGTCATTAGTCTTGTTTTTGATCCTTTTGTGAGGCCTAGTCCCAGGTTTGGCAATTTATGAGCCACTTGGTCAACTTTGGTCAAAAGGGTCATAAAACTTGAGTTTTGAGTTATTTTCTTGTTTTTGGCAATAAATTTGTCCTTCATGACCATTGGTAGGTTTTAGAAAGTTAGTTTGCACTTTTAAGTGCTTTTGAGCAAAAATTGTCAAAAAGTGTCAATGTTGTCATCACAACACTTGACAACTTTTTGTTTGTAAGATAATATCCTTCCCCATTGGATAATTAGTTAAAAAATTGGTTGGAACTGATGGGGGAGGCCTTCATAAGCCCTTTCGGGTGGGTGATGAAGGAGTTGATGTAAATTTTCATTTGACAATCAATAAAGAAACCTTGTTTTCCTACAAACAGTCACGTTTTTGCTCTTGTACGGATTTTTTTCGGACTAATGGGAGGTTATAAATTATGGATTTGGATTGAGGGGAATATTAAATTTCTTTTTATTTTGATTTCAGGTCTCTAAGTGCTCTCATTTGAAAGTTATTACATTTTTACTGAAAACAGTTTTGAAACCCTCCTAAACCTGGGGTTTTGACCCATTTTTTTGCATTTCCTCTCATAGCCATCGTACCATTCTAAATCTTGGTGGAATGAGAGGTTTGCATATGTATTAAATTATTCTAGAAGAAATTTGCAGGTTGGCAGGTGTCTTTGGCCTTTTCTTTGATTTTTAGGTTGGCATCCTCATGTGACAACCTAGTTTTCAAAATGTAAAATTGGTGATAAAACAAAATAGGGGTTGAACCAATGCACGAACTCTTGGATTTGGTCAATTGGGGCATGGAAAAAACTTTTTCAATCGGTGAAACTTTTTGATCAATCAAATTTCATAGACTTCCTTCACAAACCCACCTACTAAAGCCTAATTAGGCCTACTTGCATTTGTGAAGGGCAACAGGTTTCCTTTGTTTTCCAGACCACCTCCTTTTGGATTTAGAACTTTCTCAATAAAGGGTATTTGGATATCCAATTTTTTTGTTGGTCATTTGAAAGTTTGCAAAGTTTCTTTTATAAGTCCTCTTGAATAGGGCTACAAGGGTTTTGGGGTTTTATAAAGGAACCTTGTTGAATTGATTAGTTTGCTATGTCACCACACCTTGACCATGTTTGTATGGGAATTTTCACCCACCTTGACCATTTGGTTTGATTCCTTCTCATTGTTTTTTCAAATTTGCAACTTGAAGCCAAGTTTGATGTCTAGTCGGTTTGAGTAGGCTTGAGCAATTTTCAACTTTTGATCCTAAGATCTTGTCAATGTTATCCTTAGGGTCCAGAATGTTGTTTATGATTAATTGAAGAGTGTTTTAAAGGTGTAATTCTGGTTGGTAGGGTGTTTTGGGTTTCCTTGGTGGCCTATTGTGACAGTTTTGTCCTGAATTGCACTCACCTAGCCTAGCACTTGCATCAATAGCATTTAACATTCATTCTACAATCTTTTGTCTTATCACCATACTTATTGCATTTAGAACATTGATTGGGAGAAGAATCAGGGTTCTGATTTTCTTTGTTTCTACATTGTCTAGCCATGTCACCAAATTCATTGCAAACAAAACATCTACCATTATATTTATAAGCATTGAAATGCCTTACCGGTACCTTATGGTTTTGATCTTCATTAGCAGTACCAGAACTCTGTCCTTGCTCAAATCCAAGTCCACTAGAATCTCCATTCTTCCTTTGTTTCTTCAATAACAATTTTAACCTTATTAAAGCATGCATACACCAACCAGTATACAAGTACATAAAGAATTGAAAGAAGTAAAGCAACCAATAAACCAATCACATAAATGAACACCATAACACATAGAATTATACGTGGAAAACCTCAAAGAGGAAAAACCACGGTGGGATTTGTGACCCATAATATCAATTCACTAACCATATGAAGAGATATTACAAAATATAGGGGCCTGCACTTGCGGGAAGGCTTACAACCTAGAACACACTGCTCAATCACAAAAGGAGCCTCACTGATTACATACATATCCAAACTTCAATCCGAAAAAAAGAGTGAACAGCTAAGATAGCATCTTTTATGCCATAATGCAGTTTCGGTTAAGTTCTGTCTGTTCTGGTCTCAAAACGAAAACCCTTTACTGAAATAACCCTTTACAAAATATCCTCACATACACAATCTCTTTGATATATTTCACATCTCCTTCCTAATACATATTCACATGATATCACATTCACATCTCCATTACCATGTCCACTATCAAAATGATCTAATCCAATTGACTTATATACCCTATACAACTTATCATGCCTTATGTCGTCTTACAAAGATAATTATAATATCAATATACATGTCGGCTAGATAACATAAATATATGAATATCAAAAACAATTACCGATGCTGGATCCACAAGATGTCGACCTCCAATACCTAAACTATGTCGGCCCGCATTGCCGGTAACCAAAGAAATCCTTTCATCTTGCCGGTGCTAGTGTCGGTGAAGTGTCTTCCAGTGGAGTGTCTTCCGGTACACAAATAACCCAAAATATGAAGCCAGAACAAGATGCCATGTTGGCATCGATGACAACATATTGAAACCAACGAATTGAGTGTCAATTGCCAACAAATAACCACAATCATAAGAGGATCATATTGATGTTGGATTTCACGAGAACGTAACTCATCTTTTTTTGAATACAATTTGAGCTTTGGGTTTATTTGTAGGATCAATCAAAGAAGCCATGCTATTAGGTGTCATTGCAGGTGACATATAAGTTTTTCAAAGCATCTTGTAACATCCCATGATAAGCAGGTGGAGTTTGAACTGAATTCCAAATAGAAATCTTAGCAGTAGTAGCTTTAAGTTGTTCAATGAGATCATACTCCATACTAAGAGTCTCTGATATACTCTTTTAGGCACTAAAATGTTGTTAGAGATGGGAGGAGGTTCTTTAAGAGATTGAAAAATTGAAGCAAGGGAAGCTAACCCATTATTACATTTATGAAATGAATGCATCATGATAACAATTTTCCTCTTTCAAATGATAACATATGCAAAATAGAAGGAAATGTTAAATTTTAACCAATGCAAGCACTCTAAATGTTGATTTAGAAAACGAAATTTATGAGTGAAATGTGTTCTTAAATCAGATATGAAATTAATGATCCAAATTAAGCTATAAACAAGTTCAATTTTGAATTGAAAAATTAGGGTTTTAGCAAAATTGACGTCTAAATTTTTTGAAATTTGCAAGGAATTGAAACTTGTAAATGTTAATTTGAATTTGAAATAGAAAAAACACTCAGATCATATATTAGAATTAAATAAGACTGGATTCACCAAAATGTGGAGGCAAAAAAAATGAGACTGGTGACTAGGAGCTAATTTCACTTTAGCCAACACATTGGGAATATGAAAGAGCCTAGGGAGATAACTCACTTCGACTACTTCTTGTGAGAAAGAGAGAGCCAAGGATTATCTCTTAGGGTTTCTATTCCTCTTGTTGAATGCGATGAGAAAATATAGGGTTTGATTGATCAACTAGACTAGGAGATGAACAATGAAGCATATATGAATTGGAATTTAACAAACTTGCAGATCTGAAACTAAGATACTGAGAGCAAAGAAGGGGGAGGAATTTGGATGTGTACCCGATGCTAAAAATTGAGCCAAAATGACTAGGACCAAGGTGCCATGCCATTGTCCTTGAGAACTTGACAAAAAGATGCAACTGAGGGGATGCAATTTTGATGTTCCAAGCTTCCACCCTACCAAATTTCACCTGAAACTGGGTGGACCAGGGCACTCAGAGAGGACTAGGGTGTCTAGAGAGGACTAGGATGCTTAGGGAGGACCAGGTCATAGGACCAAGGTGCCACACCCCTGTCCCAGTGATTTCTACTCAAATTTGATCTTCAGGACTGTGTCTGTGTGGTCTACCGGACCTGAAATTTGCAGCGACGATCGGATCCTGTACCTGCACCTGCACTTGCAATTGAAAGTAGGGTTTTGGGTGGCTATATAGGGTTTTGCCTCAGTCAAACTCTTGTGTTGGTGATTTTCACCTCCACAAATAGCTGATTTGTATAGTAAAATAGTGTGTGCAGGAATCTTGTGTGTGTGCAAGACCCTAAAATGAAAGCAAACAATCTAGAGCAACCCTAAAGAGTAAACCCTAATTGCTTATAATTGACAAAGGAAATGCTCTAAATCAATGATGAAAAGTGATCTAAAGAATGAATGTTAATATATAAATTGATGTAATGAAGCTTGTGCAAAGACATGAAAATAACATGAAACCATACGCAACCCCTAAGGGAGGGGTACAAGTCAATCGTCAGTCGGTGATCTCCTATTATTCTTCAATATCTTCAAGGCTCCCAATTGATGATGAATTCTTGATGAAATGTTGTTGAAGACTCCACATAGGCTTCTCTTTCACTACATAGAAGACTCTTTGTGCTCTAAAAAACTTCTCTTAGATTCTTAGATCGATAGATAGATATATCCTAGTTGCCTTCAAATGAAGAAGTGGAGCTCTTATGTATGAAACCCTAGATCTTAATTTCTACTTATTTCGTCTTTAGGCTGACCTAGGATTTTAATTTCCCGCCAATCTCTTGGGGTTAAGCATTATAATATATCATAGAGTTTTGCTACCAAAATTTCATGAAAAAAGTTGAGGACCATGTGCACTTTGCACATGGTCCGACCAACTTTTCACCAAATTTTCTGGGTCATTAGATATGATGATATTAGAGTGAATCCCAAAGTTATAGCTGATTTTGAGGTGTTTTGATATACGAAATCAGACCTTAAATGTCAAAATAAGACATAATTAGGATTTATTATTTAATCATTTATTGGAGGAATAGAATAAAAAGGGGCACACTTAGGGTAAAGGAGCAAATTTTATGATGTGGAGAGTAATGAAATATGACTTTAGATTTAATTAAATTAATTAATTAAATGCTTAGAAAGAAATATATATATATATATATATATATATATATATATATATATATATATATATATATATATATATATATATATATGTATGTGCATGCTTTCAAATTTGAATGTTTGGAAACATTGGTAACGACTTTTATAGTTGACTCTCCATGCACCCAAGTATGTTATAGCCTATCATATTGAAGAGGTTGAACGTTACCTTGTTTGTAATTAGTGCTTACGGTGGTAGTAATTGATTCATAGTAATAAGAATGCATTGAGTGATAAAGCCTTGTAACGTAGCAGATCATAATGGCTTCTTGATTATTCAATTGAATAATTTTGGTTTGAAATCCAGCCTTTTAAAGTAGTCGTATAAGTAGAACATTATCATTCGATCATTATGATCATCATGATGTTGGAAGAGCGTTGTTGGTAAAATCACAGTGTAAAGCCGATCTCTGAGGATTGAATCCAGCTAGCTCATACTGGAACAATTAAGGTTCATAGTTGAGAAGGAATAATCAATATCATTAGACTCTGTCAAGTCAGATTTGCAGGCATATTTTGTATCATTCTAATTATTTCTATCAAGATTTTAAAAACACTTTGTTAGCATGTAGTGCATCGGTCTGTATTAACATTGTTTTCTTCAAATATTTATATCAGGGAACTGAATCATAGCTCGTCTAGCTAAGAGAGTAGCATATCAATTGATAATAAAATAAGAACAATACATGCACAAATAAACTGATCATTATGGAATCGTTTTGAAATTCATTAACTTTAATAGAGATAAGAAACGTAGTCTCTATTGCACCAAGGCACAAAATGTGTTGTATCAAATCTTGTCTATCTGTACAACCAAACATACTTGGTTTCAGAACCTTACGGGGTCGATCTGTGAAATGAAATAACAAAGCAACCTCTGTTTGCATTGATAAACCATTGCATTTGTTACTAAGAGGTCGTCAAGCCTAGAATCTAAGAACTTAATGAGTCCGAGTTAGCAGATAAGGCTAGAATGCCCATATTAAGAATGAAACAACCGATTACGGATTAGTAAGGAAAACATGATAATATAATGAATGTGTAAGAACAAATAGGAAAGGGAGACTCAAGCATGTATGTGCAAGGATGCACATACATGCACACATATGATGCGCCCATTTATTTGAAAGGACTCATGCATGTATGCATGTATGTGCGCAAAATGCACACACATGTACACATGCATTGTGCCTAGAAGCAACAATTGCTTGCATAATTAAAAATGTGGAAGGTTAATATGAATCATAATGAGGGTAGTAACTTTCGAGAAGTCCTTTGCATGTAATATTATTATATTGAAATTAAAACTGAAAGTTGACTTAAATACATCTAGTCGAGTCTAGAGAAGTTTTCTTTGAGTAGTTGACAAAATGCAATTAGCATGTCAAAGAGGTTATGTCCATTTAGTCAAGTCAATCAAAGCTTGACTAAAGATGAACAAGTTATGTAGGGTGATGAACATTGACAACATATTAAATGTGCTTGCAACTATATAATCGTCTTATCAAGAACTCTTTTCTTTAAAGCGTTCCATATATGAAATGGATGACCTACCTTTTCGAACCAATGGTTCAAATTTGAAGAGAAACATGCAAGATGATATAATGAATGTCAACCGTTTGGTTGCATTTAATTATATTATTTCATTGCTTATACATTTTTTTGCCTTTCTTTGTTCAAGAATATGCCAACTCATCATATTGTAAAAAGAGATAGTTCATGACTATCAAACTGGTGGGTCAGTGGGTTCAATTCCTTACTCACAATGCCCCATATATATAAATTAATTAACTCTTTTAATAATTATATTTAAATTATAATATAGTATAAATTATGAATTATATATAAAATATAATAGTACAATAATAATTATAAATTAGCTAATAAATTAAAAATTTATATTTAATATATAAAATATTATACATGTTAATAATAACATATATAGTTTGTTTACAATGGGTAATGATATTATATATCATACTGCATAAATAAATATTATAAATTAGTATATATATGTTCATTAGTTAATTAATTATTAAATATTTATTATATTATGTATATAAAATTATTACACAGTATATATTAACTTTCTTTATCTCTCTTCACCTCCATCTTTTCTGTTGATTTAGTCAAGGATGTTGGGTCCAAAATGGATTGTCCAGCCTTGCAACATAATTCAACACAAAATTGCACACAAAACTAAGACAGAGAATTTTATTGATCAAAACATAGTTCATGCATGCTTGCAAGCCTCTCATATGCGAAATACATAGGCCCACCAGTCCCACATGTTAGCACATAAACAACTGTAGGCTTATTGCAACAAAAATGTAGAAAAGGCTTTTGGATCCTAATTCTCTAACTCTTAACTCTCCAACTACCAAAGCTACTTTCCAATGATCATTGAAGGTGTTTAAAAACTAGCTCCAAGAACTAGGAGTGATCCATGTTAGATTTAGTTAGGTCCCAAGACCTATCTCTAATGAAACATGTAGGTGGGATCCAAAAGGTTGAAAATGACATAAAATTCGATGTGGATGGGTGTTGATCCATTCGAAGGTTGCCTTGCCTCATATTTGCCAGGTGTTATGTAGTGCAAGCTCTACAAGGTTCCACATACTACCTCCTTTAGGTCTATTCCTAGGATGCCTGATAGCATGAATTATTGTAAAGGGATCTTTTGGTTGATGAGTCCCTAGTTGTTGGTACCTTGGTATGTTGTAGTAACGTTGTCATGTTGCGTCCATTCCATTCTATAGACTTCAATGTTTTGGTATGCTCTTGCATTAGGCCCCTAAGGTTATTTGAGAAGTGAACTTCACACATTGCTAGCACTAAATATGATCCATATCACTCCAGTTTGGTCTCTGAGATCCATGTTGTGTCTTCTACTAGCTTGGCCTTCCACTTGGATAGGTATTCCTTATATTCCTTGTTTTGTGTGTTGCACTTAGTTCAACTATCTAGAATCTACTCTATTTACTTTAGTTGCAGTTGTGGTAGTTGGTCTTGAAGTGTTGCTCTTGTGTTGTCTTCATTAGTGTATGCTCCACGGAATTAGTAGAGGTCTGTGATTGGTGAGATGTTAGTGCCTTCCAATAACTTTAGCTGGAGCATTTCCAAAATCAAAATTTTAAAGGATCTTACAAGGCCCAAACTTCTTCATTTTCAACTTGTTATACATGCCTAGAAGAAACCTCTCCTTCTAGTGATGTACCATAACTTCATCTTCAACAAAACACTCCTTCTCCCAATGCTTGTTATCTGCCTGGTCATTGTACTTACTAGTCATGATCTCCACATGGTGCTTGACTTCCTTATGTGTGACTTCCATATGATTTGTAAATTTAGCTGCCTCCCCACTTTGCTTGTCTTTTGAGTTGATGTCTCTAAGTTTTTCCACCCCTTTAAGATGTATACCGGTAACAATATCAAATGGTGACTTTTTGGTACTCTAGTATATCAAATTGTTGTATGCAAATTCTACTCGTGGTATAATTAAAATCCAATTTTTAGCCTTGTCTCCTACCAAACACGTGAGTAGTTTTCCCAAGATTCTATATGCCACCTCTATTTGTCCATTAGTTTGGGGTTGGAATCTGGAGCTAAACTTTAGGGATGAGATGTCCTCTTGAATGAAGTAATCTAGCTACTTGTTTCTGTTAATCACTAGGGAATCTCTGGTTGCCTTCAAGGCCTCTACAAAATCAAGATTAGCTGCATACAATTGGTTCAACTTGTCAAATCCTACCATTGCCACCTTAATCTTCTGTAATGTCCCTTGCCAATTCTGATATAAATTTTTAGACTTCTTGACCCTTGAATAATTATGCCAAACACTTTGCATATGACTGATATAAAAACTTCAGATTTGGCTTGACATTATAAACATTTGTTTTAATAATAAGGGTGACTTGAAAACCATATAACAAGGATCTAGGGTGATAATGCAACTATAATTACTAATGTTTGATTTAATGGCATGGATTGGTATGCAAGAATAAATATGACAACATACTGTTATTAAGACAAACATTTGGCATACATCATAAGACAATGTCTAAATGGGAAGCAACTTTATAACTTCTTTATTTAGAATCAAATAGGCTGATTACATTCACTCAACAAGTGCCCAAACACTTAACAATCAAGTACTAATTTTCAGATTGTTTGAAGATATATGGCAACCAACAATACATGCAAACTACTGAAAAATACAATGAAATTGTGATGTCTAAGAACCTGGTATGAATTGCCTAAGCGAGGCAATGAAGAAGAAAGAAATATAATCTACCAAAGAGCCTCCAATCTGCAAGATCGAACCTCTTCCAATGTCACCCATGCTGGTGCAAATGGGAGGTTTGAGATGTCAATGTGGACTACAAAAAAATGCGCCAAATCACCTCTTAGCTGATCACCCTCAACCCTAGAGGAAAGAGCTTCACCAATCGATGTCTCTCAATGCCAAATCATGAGGATATAACCCAAATCAAGGGGTTCTCAATACATAGGTCCGATTCTGATTATACACATATATATGGCCAATTCTATCACCAAAATCTCTCAAATTATCACAAAGGAAATCGGCTTGCCCTCTAGATGAAATCGCTGTCCTCCAACATGCAATTCGATGCATCAATGATGATGAATGAACAAAATCATGGGAGGGGTATATTCTGCTTTAGATTGATTACTACCTACAAATTCACTCGATTCACCTCCAAAATACATCAAATATAATATCCCTTTCCCTTAGATGAGATTGCTATCTTCAAACACATGAGAGAATGCATTCACCATGACCAATGAGCAAAATCGTGGTAGATTGAAGGTCTGATGTAAATACCTCAAATTTGATATGAAAACTCAATTAGCTCAATGTGAAGAACTGAATGTTCTTCACTCTCAATGCAACCCTTCAGAGGATCTTTCACCTCTTCAGTTATGTGGATCAAAGGGAGGTATCATTCCCTAAGACCAAATCTGCGGACAACCCTTGGCTCAACAACTCAATTCAAGAAGATAACAAACAACTGATGATCAAACATCTATTCCTCTCTTCTATTTATTCTTTTCATAACTCATCATAAGATTCCTTCTAGAAGATTGGGGTAGGTTTACTTTATATTATTTTAATACACATGTTATTTTAAACACACTTTTAAAATATTATTTCATTCTTATTAAAGTGAACACGTGTCATGATACTTGTTATCCCCTTATATCACCAAAAGACCAAATATTAATGAGATGTGAAGCCACCAATATCCACCAAGTCGAACCCCTAATCAACTCCTTGGCCTACGAGGGTCAATTATAGGCCAACCTCGTGAATGTCCATGTGCTAAGGAGAAGGGGACATTATAGTCCGCCCTCCCTAAAATTGCTTGTCCTCAAGCAATCTCAATGTTGGATACTACAAAATCTCCTCGCTTTCCCAGGTAGCACCCTTAACCAACAAATCCTTCCATTTGATCAAATATTCCCTTATAACTCTCCTCCTCAACTGCTTCTCTCTAACATCCAAGATATCCTCAGGTACTAAAATCAACTTACCCTCATCATCCAAGGGTGGCACAATCGTGGAAGGAATCACATGATGTCCCAACGTGTTCTTGAGGTGTGAGACATGAAAAACATTATGCACTCTGCTGTCCGCTGGTAACTCAAAATCTTAAGCCACCTCTCTCACACACTTGATAATCCTATAGGGTCCATAATATCATGCTTAAGTTTCTCGACACCACTCTTCTTGAGAGTAGACTGTCTATATGTTTGTAGCATCAAATACACTACGTCGCCTACCTCCAATGTCTACTCTACTCTCTTTTGATTTGCGTACTGCTTCTGCTGATTTTTGTGCCTTCTGTATATTCTCTCAAAGAGCCCTCATAATATCATGATTATCTTGTAGCATGTATTTAGCACTAGGCACTCTACTATCACTGAACAACAGATCAATAAAGCTAGGTACCTCATACCCGTACAATGCCATAAATGGTGTCATCCGAATAGAAAGGTGGTAAGTGGTATTAGAGAAATACTCATAAAGATATATCCACTTGACCTAACCCTTTTGCTTCCCTGCAATGTAATTCCTGAGATATCCCTCCACCCACTTATTCACTATTTTTGTCTGTCCATCCGTTTGTGGGTGGTAGCTAGTGCTCGGAGTGAGATCGACCCTACAAAGTCTGAAGAGCTCTTTCCAAAAATGGCTCATAAAACTTCTATCTCTATTGTTCACTATACTTCGAGGTAAACCATGCAATCTGAATATCTCCTGAAAGAAAAGCTCTGCTACCTGTGTAGTTGAATGTGTAGTGGTGATCGGAAAGAAATGAGCATACTTAGTCAAACAATCAAACACTACATAAATACAGTCCTTACCCTGCACCTTTGGTAATCCTATGATGAAATCCATAGAAATGCATTGCCAGTTCCTATCACGAATCAAAACTGGCTGAAGTAATCCTGTAGGGTATGTGTGATCCTGTTTATTCCATTGGCAAACAAGACACTCTCTGACATATCTAAGAACATCTGATTTCAAACCCTTCCAAGTGAATCTCTCCTGCATCTGTTTGTATGTCTTGTAGTAGCCGAGATTGTTGGCATATGCACACTCCAATGAGACATTGTATGTGATTGAAGGTTTTGTCATTGATGGCAACCTTACAATCCTATGGAACTGGCAAAGGAATTATACCAGCATCAATAGATCACACTCTACACCGGCACTCAAGACACCGACACCGGCACAAAGAAAAGAAGTATACCGGTATAAAGGCCGACAGGATTTTTTTATATTATATTTTGTTTATTATTGTAAAAACTTTGTAAGCCGACTTGGCAAATTGCAAAATGACTCTTATAAATAAAAAAGATCATTGTAGACATTTGTAATATGTGAGGAAGCAAAAAGAAAAAATATCAGGCAGACCTATTATGCAAAATATAGGCTAAAGGTTTATGTAAGATGCTATTGTAAAGCAGTACAAGATATTGGATTTGTATAATCCTCATTGTAAGTCAGTGAGACTTCCCATTGAGCAGTGAGCTCTAGGCAGTTGGCCTTCCTGCATGTGCAGGCCCCTATTGTAAGTAATATTCTCTTATTGGCCAGTGAGTGAATATTGTGGGTCACAAATCCCACCGAGGTTTTTTCCACACCGGGTTTCCTCGTTAAAACCTTGTGTTATGGTGTGCTTTTCATGTGGATTTTCTTAATTCTGTTTATTGCATTATTTCTTGCATACCGGTACACTATTATAATATGTTCTGCATGTTTTAATTCAAGAAATTCTACTCACCGGTTAGATACTGATTCACCCCCCCTCTCAGTATCTGTGGGTTTCCTAACAATTGGTATCAGAGCTTGGTCCTCTATTTTCAGAAGCCTAACAGCTTGAGGAAGATCTTGACACCGGTAAAGATGGAGAATCTGATGAAGCAACTTGAAGGAGCTCTTTTAGACTATGATGCAGAGAAATTGAAAAATATAAAACTAGAAGATGATTTAAGGGCAACTCAGGATATCATTCAGGCACTTCAAGAAAATCTTACTGTTGCAAGAAATAAGAGAAGATAACTTTGTGAAAAATTCCAAAATGAGAATGATGAAAAGGAATCACTTAATGATATGATAAGCAAGTTGAAACAAGAGAACATGACAACAAAGAATGAGATGCAGGATATGACTATGAGATTTTGCAAAGAGATTGAGGATAGGAAGAAGAATGAAGAAGAATTGACCAGAAGACTAAGTGATGCAACAAATGAGAACACAAGACTTAGCTATGAAAATGACATGTTGAAGACAGATCTGATGCATACTCAAAATGACTCAAATGAACTAATGAGACAAAAAGAAGTCTTAGAAAGAGAACTAGAAACGGCAAATCAACATAAAGAAAAATTCAAGAAAAGCTCAAAGGAACTTGGCACCTTGCTGAAGAATCAAAAACCTAAAGGTGACACTTCTGGAATTGGCTTTGAAGTTGGTGAAAGCTCCGATATTGCAAATACTCAGGATCATAGCAAACCAGTAAGACAACCTAATGCTTATAAATTCAATGGAAAATGCTTTAACTATAATAAGTATGGTCATAGAGAAAATGAATGTAGATCTACAAATTATCAGAATATCAACACACCCACCGGTCAATGTTCTAAATGCAACAAAGTTGGTCACAACTCTGAAAATTACAAAATGAATATGAGATGTTATGTTTGTGGAAGATTTGGACATTTATCTAATCCATGCAGAACACAAACTGACATAGGCTATGGGAAAGCTATTCAGAAGAATAATGTAACTTGTTATGCATGTAACAAGATTGGGCATATTGCAAAATTCTGTAGAAGTAAAGGAACACCGGTAGACAAAAAAAGTTCTAGTTTGAAAGGTAAAGAAAAAGTTGAAGAGGTTAAGCAAGAATTCTCAAAACAATGGATTATAAAAGCTAATCTAAATATTGGGAATACTCCTCCACCGGTTGAACAAATCAATGCTTCACTGGAAGGACATAGTGATGCTTCATCAGGAGGACAGAGTGATGCTTCACCATCAGGACAGAGTAGTGCTCCACCGGAAGGAAGCTCTTCATCTAATTGAAGAAAGTTTCATCGAGGGTTTGGCAATCTAATGACACGTGCTATTATTCCCTCGGTTAGAGATAAGAAGTTGAAAATTACTTTTTATGGACAGACAATGTTAAGAGAATACTTAACCGACATGCATTTAATGTGGTAGATGGCAAAAAGACACTATAAAATTGAGGTTTTGGCTCCATTCCATTTCACTGAGATTTCAAACCTACGAAGAGCGTGAAGATTCCGAGCTAAGGCATTTCAAGCAAGAGGCAAGAACACTCCAAGCAATCATCCATCCTAAAGGTAGTAAAAGGTACTTAATCATGGCATCCACCTCTGCAATTGAATATATAGAAAACCCTACTATTGTCGAAGTAATAAAAAGACCTAGGCCCATATTTCAGTTAGTTCCCAAGGTAGCAAAGAAAGATGATACCTTAGGTGCTTTTTCTCAAATTCCCAAGGGAGTTGTTTATGCTGAAGACCCCAGAATGTACATCCACTGCAACATTGAGGAACTAGGAGATGAAGAGATTAAAACCATGTTTAAAACTATGATATGTGATAAAACAGGCAATGTAAAAGATGAACACAAGATCATTGAAACCCTAGGATTTACAGAGATCCTTAGCATTCCTGAATTCCCCAAGGATGTGATTAGGATAGTCTTAACCAGGGTACATGGTGAATTTTTTTGGTTAGATGCAGTCCACAAAATCACTAAGGAAGCTGTGAAAGCTGTCACAAGGTTATCGACCACCGGTAAAAGGCCAGATAAAACCAAGAAGGTATCCAATGACCTAGTTACAAACCTAACTAGTGCAACATTCGACAAAAGGTCCCTAAGAGTTAATGATGTAACAACCATTAATGTGAGATTTATCAGCATGATATTAGGGTATAAAGCTACTCATGCAAATAGACTCAATTCAGTTTCAAGTTTATGCATTAAGAGTGCTTATGATATGGTCACAGATAATGCAAAGATTGATATATGTGAGTGGTTAAAGGATGAGTTAATTGACAACCTTGGAAAGATTAAGAAGGACAAGAAAGGAACTTTTAGGTTTGGAAATCTGTTAGTATGTCTGATGCTACATATAACCAAACAGGTTCCCGGTATAGGCTACAAAGAACTTGGATATGATATACCGGTAGGTAAACAGTTAACAGAACTATTCAATAACATGGGAGAAAACAAGGAAAACAATATTCATGACTTCTTTCAAGCATTAAAGGCCAAAATGAAGAAAAGAATCAGGTTATCACAAAAGATTGTCGACAAATACAAAGATGAAATATGCTTTGTAATCAAGAAGGATGAAATTTGGATGGAAGCAGTCATCCCTAGGACAGTTTGGGTAACCGAGATGGGCTATGAAACAGATGATCATATAATTGAAAACATATGCTAAAGCACTTCTAGAAGCCCCCAGATAACCTAAGGAAGAAATATTTGGTAGTGCAGAAACTATTGAAAGCCAAATACAATCAAAGAAAAGAGTGAAAAAGGTTGAGGCAGTTGTAAGGAAAGGTTCCAAACAAGCAAAGGCCATCAAAGAAGATGTGTTGAAGAAAACCGGTATAATAGAGGATGAGTTAGCAGCTCCACAACCTGAAACTCACCTATCACCGGTAGGTACTTCTTCGAGGAGTGACATGCCTGCAACTTTCAAAAGAGTTGTAAGGAAAAGAGATCTCTCACCGACAACCACACCCTTACCTAGGAGGACAAGACAAAAACAACAAGCAGTGAGATCTCCGGTAAGAAAGGCTACACCAAAGAAGAAAAAACTGACACCCAAAAAGAAGAAGAGGACAAACAAAGACTTGGCCCCTCTTGATATACTGCTGAATGAAATTACAGAGGAAGGTAAATTGAAAAATATAGAGAAAATATATGGCACTTTAACAACTAATGAAAAAGAACAAGTTGAAAATAGTGTTATATTGCATATGGATATGTATAAGAAGTTTTTGATGGAAGTAGTAAATGAAATTCCAGATGAACTATTTAATAGACTGGAAGCAAGAAGACAAGCAGTAATAGAACTGGACAAGAAAATAAAGATTGAAAAGCTACTTGCTGTTTATCCGGTAAATTCACCCCAAGAAATTGATGACCTAATTGCTCAAGCCAACCGGTTAGTATTTTCTACTGCACACCGACACATTGCTTTAATGGTTGGAAGAGTTAATGGGATATATTCCTAGTTGAAAAAGAAAAACAAGAAGAATACAGGAACCCCAAACCCATAAAAGTTTATCAGAAAGATAGAGACAAGGGTAAAGGTAAAGTTGGTGGACCACCTAGTATCAAGGTTAGAGACAACTTACCCCCACCTCCTTTGATTACTCCACCGGTAAAAACAACAGCTATAGAAGATCAACCGACAGCTGAGAGTATGGATGAAGAGGATGGTAATCCTAATCTTGAAGTCTTATATACTGTGGATGTTGATACTCAAAAGATCAACATAGTGGTAGACAAAGATACAACTGATAAGACTGACATGGCTAGTGAGCCTCCGGTAGCTGAGCAAACTGAAAACACATAGGAGAAATCAACAAAAGAAAAAGAGCAAAAGGTAGAGACTCAGACTGAGACAATGCAACAAACAGAGCAAAAGGCTCTGGAACAGGAACAACAACAACAACAACAGGAACATAAGGAAACAGTGCCACCGACAACTGGAGAAATACAAAAACCATTGCTTAAAGAAATGTAGACACAAACAGACCTACCAAAGGTCAATACAAGATTGGTTACTTCCATTGACGGTACTCAGAGTGTTGGTTCATCATCAGGCTACAAATCAACTAATGTGACTGAGGTACTATTATATTCAATCAAAAAGATAACAGACTGCAACTCACAAGCTTACAAGGCGATTGATGATACCATACCAATTTTGAAGGTAATTGCTTCTAACTGTAATATAGACAATAAAGATTCTTTAGGACAACTTGATACACTATGTAAATATATCACAGAAAACATTGAGAAAATAAAGGAAGAGTCATTGAAGGATAAAGTAGAAATTGAAAAACAGAAATTCTTTGATGAGCAAATAAAGAAGTGTAACAAAGATTTTGACACACTTCTACCGGAATTGTGTAACTTATTGAAAGAATACAAAACTCTATACAAAGACACCTGTAAGACAAAATTTTTGACTGTAGATATAGACAAAAAGATGAGCAAGGTACAAGATGAGATCAATAAACTTGCAGATAATTTTGTTAACTCACCTGATACACTATCAGTTTTTGAGGAGAAGATAAAAAATTTTGAAGAAGATTTACTTAAATTGGAAAGAGAGAGAGAAAGAATAGTGAATAAGGCAAAACATTTGAGATTAAAACTAAGTTCAAGATTGGACTATCTAGCATCATTGCTGAAGGAAGTATCTGAAGCACTAATACAGGGACAGAAAACATCGGCAGAGCATTTGCAGCATCTCACCGGTACAGTGAAGAGAACAGAGACAACAATAAAGGATAACAAGAAATTTATGGACAGTATAAACTTGATTTTGGGAGATCTTTTTCAAATTGTAACCACCCAGTTACAAGGTTGAAACTACAAACTCTACTAACATCCTGACAACCTTTGTCATTGATGCCAAAGGGGGAGTAGTGGGATGAGAAAATTCAATATCACAAGAATCATATGCTCAGGGGGAGCACACACATTTTTGGTAACATTTTTGGACTTCACATTTTTGGATACTTTTTTGAAATTTCTCATGAGTGTTGCCATCAATGCCAAAGGGGGAGATTGTTGGCATATGCACACTCCAATGAGACATTGTATGTGATTGAAGGTTTTGTCATTGACGACAACCTTACAATCCTATGGCACTGGCAAAGGCATTATACCGGCATCAACAAATCACACTCTACACTGGCACTTAGGAAACTGGCACCGACACAAAGAAAAGAAGTATACTGGCACAGAGGCCGACAGGATTTTGTTATATTATATTTTGTTTATTATTGTAAAAAATTTGTAAGCCGGCTTGGCAAATTGTAAAATGACTCTTATATATAAAAGAGATCATTGTAGACATTTGTAATATGTGAGGAAGCAAAAAGAAAAAATATCAGGTAGACCTATTATGCGAAATATAGGCTAAAGGTTTATGTAAGAAGCAGAGCAACAACCGGTACTGGATCAGACATTATAGATGCTATTGTAAAGCAGTACAAGATATTGGATTTGTATAATCTTCATTGTAATTCAGTGAGACTTCCCATTGAGCAGTGAGCTCTAGGCAGTTGGCCTTCTTGCATGTGCAGGCCCCTATTGTAAGTAATATTCTCTTATTGGCCAGTGAGTGAATATTGTGGATCACAAATCCCATCGAGGTTTTTCCCACACTGGGTTTCCTCATTAAAACCTTGTGTTATGGTGTTCTTTTCATGTGGATGTTCTTAATTCTATTTATTGCATTATTTCTTGCATACCGGTACACCATTATAATATGTTCTGCATGTTTTAATTCAAGAAATTCTACTCACTGGTTAGATACTGATTCACCCCCCCTCTCAGTATCTGTGGGATTCCTAATAGAGACGACCTGCCATAGATGTATCATGAACGGTTCTCATCACCATGTTCTTTACATCCAATCCTAGGGTCAAAAAATATCCTCCCCTTATAAATGATTAGATCATTCATAATGGAGTACTTCTCATCATGAACCAACCCCTCAACAATGAAACTTGAAGCCTAAGAATCCTTGGTATATTCTGCCACAATAAGATGCCTCCAATCCTCTGAAATCTGTGCCATGTAACTCAAGTGTGGATGACGAGATAGTGCATCAACAACTACATTCTACGTACCTTTGACAAATGAAATATCAAAGTCATATGATTGTAGCTTACTTACCCATTTATGCTACCTATCATTAAGATCCCGCCGCCCAAGGAAATGTCTCAAGCTATTATGGTCTGTTTTCAGAATGAATTTGTTGCCTACCAAATATTGCCTGAACTTGGCCAAAGCATGCATGATAGAAAACGTTTCCTTATTTTATATGTTATAACTCCTCTCAGGACCTCTCAACTTTCTGCTCTCAAATGCGATGTCCCCTCACCTGAAGCATCACACTAACTCAAAGGATTTGCTCAAATCAGGCAAAGCAAATACCAAGCAGGTGGTCATGATTCGTTTGAACATCTCAAAGCATTCTTGCGCTCCAGGTGTCTAAACAAAAGCTCCCTTCTTAGTCAAATCAGTGAGTGGAGATTCATGTCGTGAGTATCCATTAACAAACCTGCAATAAAAACCACATAAGCTAAAAAACATCTAAGTTGTGTAAGATTCACAGGTGTAGACCATTCTACAATTGCCTTGATGTTGTCAGGGGTCCATATGCACACCTTTTGCATTGATTATGTGACCTAAATAAAGTAACTCTGTCATACCAAAGTCACACTTGGATTCTTTGGCATATAGAGACTCCTTGCCAAGAATACCTAAAACTGTATCAAGATATGCAATGTGTTCCTCCCATGTTGTGTTGTACACGAGAATATAATCAAAGAAGACTAGCACAAATTTCCGCAAATGTGAATGAAACACCTTGTTCATCATGGATTGAAATGTGGTAGGTGCATTGGTGAGCCCAAATGGCATAACCACAAACTCAAAATGTCCACAATGACAATAAAATGTTGTCTTCTCAATATCTTGCTCCCTAACTTGAATCTGGTGGTATCCTGACCTTAAGTCAATCTTAGAAAAATATTGTGCACCATTTAGCTCATCAATCAACTCATCAATTCTAGGGATTGGATACCTATTCTTGATGGTCTTTTTGTTTAAGAACCCGTAGTTAATGCACATCCACAACGTACCATCCTTCTTCTTGACCAAGACTACAGATGAAGCAAAAGGTGACTTACTAGATCGGTTATGTCCCATGACTATCAGCTCCTTGATGGTTTTTAAAATTTCATCCTTGAGCCGCTTGGGATGTTTGTAGGGAGTGACTATCATGGGCTTAAAACTCTCTTCCAATTCAATAATGTGTTCTATCTCCCTATGTGGAGGTCTACCAGGTGGAATCTCATTGAAGACCTTATCATGCTTGATCCTCAACTCCTGGATGTCAAGTGGAATCTCGCTGAAGATCTTATCATGCTTGATCCTCAACTCTTGGATGTTAGGTGGATATATAGGTTTATGCTCCTCCTCTTGTGTTGGCTTCAAAACACATCCTGCTGCCCACTCAACCATGTCATGACACAAGAGACACTCCATCCTCCTAAATGAAATAGTCCTGCAACTAGTGTCCCTGAGTGCCTTCAACATGTGTATTTCCATCTCTTTCAAATCTCATCTCCATATCACGTAGGTTGAGTGTGAATATTCCTATGTCATGCAGCCACGCCATTCTTAAACCCATATCAGTGTCTCCCATGTTCACCACATAAAAATCTGCCTTGAATTCAAAATTATTCAAGCACATAGGAACATCAGTCATCATCTTGTCACACTCAAGAGTGTAACCATCAACAACCTTCACTCATATTCCCTTAAAATCATCAGTGCGTATGCCACGTCTTTCCACTATCCTTTCATCAATAAAACTGTGAGTTGCAACCATATCAAGTAGAGTGATGATTTTCTGCCCAGTAAGTACACCTCTCATCCTGAAAGAACCCTCACGCTGAATGCTAGTGAGGCAAGCCTCTTTAAGTTTCACCTCAGGCTCAACTTCCCCTTCTTGTTCCGACTTTTCTAATTCTGAATCTTCATCATCTGATTGCTTGTCAAAATCTAATCCTTCATAGAGAGCCCACATAGCCTTGCTTGCTTTCCCCTTAGGCCTTGAATGACAGTCATGATTAGCATCATAAGGCCCCTTACAATAGAAACATCATTTCTTCTTTCTTAAGTCATTGAGTGTCTCATGATCAAGTGGGAAAGTAGTCTTACCCTTTGCCTTATCATCCTTCTTTTGAAACTTCTTGTTATCATAGTAGGAAGATGACCCTTTTGATGTAAACTTTCTGACTGATGGTGCTGCAAAATTCCATCCCATGTGCCTTTTTTATAGCTTCTTGTAGAGAGGGAGGATCAAAGGCTTTCAACCAACCCTTAAGTGGTTCCATTAGCCCTTCAATAAATAGCACTACAAACCTCCTTTCGCTGATACTAGGAATCATGATTGATAGTTGTTGGAAATCAACAACATACGATTCAAGGGAGCCATGTTGCTCAAAGATTGGATTATGATATTGAATTCGTGGTCATTAACTGAATATCTTCTTTGGGCAACATTTAACTTCTCTCTAAAATATATGATTGGCCTCCCTTTCTAGCTTAGGACTGCTCCTCTTAAACTTCCATTGGCATTACAATCCCCCTAAAAGATTTTGTTGAAATCTAGTAAGGCTAGTATTGATGGTCCATCACTTTTTTCTTCTACAACTCAAAGCTTTTTTGTGCTTTAGATGTCTAGGTAAAGTCCTTCCAATCTCTTCTCATTGTCTCTGTCATTGGTGGTCATATGGTGCTAAATTTTTTGATGAGCCTCTAATAAAAAAATGATAGACCATGGAAAGTTGTAACCTCCCCAATGTCTATTGGTGTTGGCCATTCCACAATTGCTCTCACCTTCTTTGAATCCATCTTCAATCCTTCTATAGAGATATAGAAACCCCAAATAAATGAGCTCTATTTCCATGAAACTACACTTCTTGATGTTGATCAACTTCTCTTCCCTCAGCCATTGGAACACTTTTTTGATGTGTTGTTCTCTTTTCTTGCTGAAAATTAGGATATCATCTAGGTAAACAATGTGGAACTTACCTTGGAACTCCTTCAACACTTCATTCATCATCTGCATTAATGTTCTTGGTGCATTAGTGAGTCCAAAGGGAATGACTAGCCACTCAGATAGTGCTTCATTGGTCTTGAATGTAGTCTTCCACTCATCACCTTCCCTGATTCTATCTTGGTGAATATTGGTGAAGTATCTTGCACCACTAAACAATCCATAATGCCATCCATTCTGGGCAAAGGAAATTGGTATTTGATTGCGATCTTTTTGATGGCACTTGAATCAATACACATCCTCCATTATCCATCTTTCTTTGGTGCTAAGATAACAAGTATTGCATACTATCTTAGTCTCTTTCAGATCAGTCCCTTCCACAACTCTTGCACATATCTACTCAACTTTGCATTCTTTGTTGGTATCATCCAGTGTGCCACTTTGTTTTGCAAGCTTATTGTGAGTATGAAATCTATGTGATGGTGGATACTCTAAATTGGTGACAAACCTTCTAGAATATTATCTGACGCAATATCTTGATACTTCTTGAGCAATTTTGAGACATTTTGTGGTGCTTCTTCTCCATTTGTAGTTGTGACTCCTAAATCCTTACAATCACTTTTCCTTGGAATAAGATCAAAATAGGTATCCTCATGCTTCAATGCATTTAGAAACTTCCTCCCATCTACCAAATAGATCCTTTCTTTACCACACACTACTTCCTTCTACTCTTCGTTTAGAGGAATCAAGATGTTCTTCTTTTCATTAATGGTCACGATTTATGTGTTCTTTTTTCCATCATGTATGATTCTCCAATCATATTTCTAGGCTCTCCTCAACAACAAATGGTAGGCATCAATTGGAATACTATCACACAACACTTCATCCCTATAGGATCCAATGTGGAAATTGACAAGGCATTGTTCACTTACCAGGATTTCGTTTTCATCTTGTATCCAAGAAATCCAATATGGTTTCAAATATTTCATCCTCTTCAAGTTCAAATTTTGGACCATCTCTTTTGAGAACAGATTGTCTTTTCTACCACTGTCAATGATGACATTACAACATTTGCAACCTGACTTGCACCTTGTCTAGGATAGGGTCTTACTTTATGCCAGTCTCTCCTTGACCTTTGTCTATAGTAGGGCCCTCCTCATGACCAAAAATTATCCTCTTTTTGGGTGTCCCATGGATCAAGATGATCAGTCTATTTATTCCTCAACGTGTGCTATTTTGGCTTCAAGCTCTCCACACTTCCTTGCCCTTCCTTGGTGATATTCAAAGGCACAATGTCCTACCTCTCTACATTTGAAATAGGTTCATCAGAATGGTCCTCAGTCAAATCTCTTTACATTCACCTGATATCCATCATGATGACTGTAGTCTTCTCCTTTCCTCTAGTTGTGATATGAGTCCTCCCTAGGTTTTATCTCTTCCTTCCAATAAAGGCTCTATCCTTTGTTTCATTCAATATATGACTTATTCTTATTATGTTGTGACTAGCCTTTCAAAATTCCCCAGCTTCTAGCCTCAGACATCTGCTTTTCTCTCCTAGATATCTTTTCTTCTTCCTTTAGTGCGAACTGATAGACTTTCTCTATGGTGGTTATCTTTACCAAGCTTAATTCTCTTAAATGTTTCTTCTGAGACAAGTGATGTATTGTACCACTTTCTCCCTTTTGTATTTACTATGCCCAGTCCTTATGATCATTTTGTGGAGCTCCTTGATGTACTCCTTTATTGTCTTCTCTCTTTACCACATGTTTTAAAGTTTCTTTAGCATCTCCAACTCATAGTCAACAAGTATGAATTGAATCTTCAATTTCACCACCATCCTTTCCCATTTTGTGATTCGCTCCTTTCCCCGTTGATTTCTCTCCAATTGCACTGCTTTCCACTAGATATCAACACATTCCTTCAATTTAGTTTTGGAAAACCTGACCTGCTCTAGATCTTCAACCTCATCATACTTGAAGTAATCTTCAATCTCATTTATCCAATCAATTAGTTCCTCCAGATTCAAACTTTTGGGGCATTTTGATCCTCGATCTCTTTCCAATTCTGATAAAAGCCTTCATCATCTTGATCTAATCCAATTCTTCTTCTCGGCTCTCCTAATCTTTCTCCTGGATCCTTGGTTTCTCAACACCACTTTCTTCCTTTGCTCTAGGGTTTATGCCATTTATCCTATCCTCCTCCATGGTATCCAACCAATTCTTCATGGCTCTTATAATGTCCATCATCTCCTGTACCCCTTTTGATGATATTCACCATCACTAGCATCCTCCTTTGTGATGTCTTCCTTCAGATTAGGTACAATTGCTTTAGGTCGATGATTCAACTTAGGGTTTTAATTGCCTCACTTCAGCGCTCTATTGATAACACTTGTAGTTTGCCTGAGGTCATCAGTATATCCACACTAAGGTCTTCCAAAATGTGCTCCCAAATAATTCGTATTTCACTCTGATACCACTTGATGTAGTTAATGATGGAGGGTCAGGAATGAAATGTCGATGCTTGCAACATAATTTAACACATAACTAAACATAGAAGGAAACATGTAATTTTTGTTATCTCTAAATTTTGCACCCAATCTAAGTTGCAATAGAACCTAGACAAACTTGAGAAACATGGGATTACTCCAAGGTTGTGGGTGACCTATAACTAGAATAAACCTTTGGATGAGGCCGACTCCTATCTAGTTACCACTCTAAAACTAATGATTGTCAAGCAAAAGGGAAAGAGTTAAACTAAAACATAAAACTATACAACTAATCTTTAACATGAACACTAACTGGGTGATACACCAACTGAAAATAACTTATGATACTCATAAAATTATAACACTTGGACACCAAAAGATAGCTTGTGAACTTCACACAACCTATTTCAATCATGCACATGCATCAATATTTCATAGGAAGGTTGAAATACTTGCTTGCTATTATAAAGGAAAAGGAAAATTTCACAATCAAGAGCTTACAATATCCACTTGACACTACCTGTAACCTGCACATAACACTTGTCACAGGGAAGTTATGAAAATAATGAGACAAAATTAATAGGAAAACAAAGAGTCTTCACTAACAATTTGATCAATCACACAATTACACAACTCTGCAAATAACAAGAAGATGATAATGCTGTCATAAAAGATCTCCAAGGCAATCTTTGAATATCATAATATGAGTTACAAAACAAAAGTATGTCAAACTGAGCCAAGGACTTCAAGTAGCCACTAAATCTCTTAAGTCTACATCAATATCAAGAACTCCCTCAAAAATGAGTTACAAACATGAAAAAAATTCCTTTCTCACTCCCTCCAAAACCCACCAAAAATAAAAAAGGAACCCCCAACTGATTGGGGTCGGATGCACTTAAAATGCCATAAATATAGCAACAAGATACACTCAAAAGGTGCTCTAAGGTGTTGAAAAATTTGACTTTGTCCAAGTCTAACATGATGACTTGCCAAAACTACAATAACTCCCTCAAACTGGCTCCTAAATATCCTCCACATATTTTCAAATAGCTTCAACCACCCCTAAATCCTTAGCACACATGCCCTATATGCTTGGCATCTCTCATTGATTGAGTCTTCACCCTCATTTGATTTAAACATTTGGAAAAAAGACTTCTAGCCACCTCTATTTGCATTGAATGATAACAAAATAACTTAAAGATTTATAATTACATCTTTAAAGTCATTTGTTTTACAATGGATCTATGCAAATAACTATCTGCTCATCACATGGATAGCACGTACAAGTTCTGAAGCATGACTCAAAAGCATGACATGTGGCACTTATGTATCAAAGGAATATATTGAAGTTATCTCCTAGGAAAACATAATTCCATCAAACGTCATGGGCATATTTGTTTTATTTGCATTTCCATTAAAATACCATCAAATTCTAAAAATACGACACATTTAGGGTTAAGAGAACAAAACAAATGCAAAATAGATGAAACATCTTTTATTTCTCATGAAGCTTCTCGAAGAAGCTTTCTCTTCCAAGGGTTTGAAACCCTAGTTGAACACTATGCACACGGCCGCCATGAGGTTTCTAAGAGCTCGAGGGATATTTTGGTAGACTTTTGAGCATAATATTTGATATATCTTCTCTACTATTACGAGGGCTCTGCCATGAGGGTTTCTTGAAAATTTCTAGGGTTCTCTGAGAATTTCCTTACACAAATCAGGATCATCAATAGGCATTCACTTGTCATGGCATCACTTCCACTTTATATTACTTGTGATTTGAGCTTTATCTCTATTCGCTATCATAACTTTTATCTTCTTGGGAGCTGTCTTTTCTTTGATGCCTGTTTATTTTGAGGGTGTTTTGGAAAACATCAGTTGTAATAATGAAAATACCACTGAATTAAATGCTACTCATTCATCTCTGATATGCTCTTTATTTTAATAGTGTGCACACTCTTTCCATTTTTATGAGTTCAAGAGTGAGAAGCTTGTTGGAATTCACGCCTATTGTGATTTTTCATATCCTTACTTATATTTTGTTTCCTTTTGGTGTGAAAGCTTGTTGAAGGTCACTATTTCATTGCTTCACAAAACCTTAACTGCTCTATATGCTTTTGTTGTGGATATATTGCTTTTAGGTCTGACATTCATGCATATGATAGTGAACATGGTGCTATTGTTGTTGAACCATTATTCATAAAACACTGCCAATACTCCATCTTCACCTTAAGTTCTTTGTCACACTATTCTTAGAGGTTATGAATGAATGACTTAGTTGCTTTTTTACTGGATTTGACTTCTTATGACTGAAAAAAGTTGCTTGAAATGTCACAAGACTCATTGTCCTTGACTGGAGTCTTGGAGCTACTGAGGGTATATGTTTGTATTTCCTTGTCATTATGACTAAAAAAAGTCTTTTGTTTCTTTTAGAAACATTGTACTTCAGTTATTTGGTACTAGGTTGTCTGATTCAAACATACCATTATATGTTGATGAAGATTGTCTTTAATCCATTCACTTCTCATAATCACATGCATTTGTATTATGATTAATGTTGTGGACTTGTAAACCCTCAAATGTTGATTTGTTCTCTTTCGCTGAAGAATAGATGACTGTTACAGTTGCACATTTATGCTCTTAAACTCAAACTTGAATACTCTATATTTCACACTGCTATATCTACCCTGAGAACCAATAACATGCTCTGGTTGCCAACCAACAAAGACATTGTCATTCTTTTTATAAATTTGCACATGATATTGTAATTAGGAATTGTTTAGAAGTCTTTCATTCTGCATATAAAAATTTCTCCTTGAATCCTAACAATTGTGACTAGCTTTTGTGTCTTTGATTTGAACCTTGGGCTTTGATTATGACAGTGGACTCTTGTAGCTATATCAAACCTTTCATTTGACCAATTAGACACCTTCTTTGCTCTGTATTTGATGATCTGCACGCTTGAGAGACATACACACACATTTATTAGAATATATAGAGCTTTGACTATGCACACATTTGTGGTTGCATTTTCATTGTCTTTTATCCAAGAATGACTTCAATGTGTTTGTGTTTTAGAGTTTCTGACTTTAAACTAAAAGGTTTCATGATAACAAGATCATGTCCTTTAAATAGTTTTATTTCTCTATTTTCATGCTCACATCACACACTGATTCCACATTTTGAATCATTTGTACCTACACTCTTTCTTGTCACTATAACCACACAATTGTAACATGCATAATGTTTTATAACTTAAGATCTTGACAATGATTAACTTTGGAATCATACTAAAAGGTTTCAGAATACAAAGTCCCATCCCTTTAATAGTTTCATTCTTATTTCTATAGCATGAAAACTCTGAGACTCTTTAAGTCTAGAGTTTCTATTGAATAAATCATCTGGTGACAAATATAAAGATCAACACCAACATTTTTTCATCTGATTATTCATTCAATAAGACTTTATGCTTAAATGGCCTTAGGGGAAGATGCAACAACTATACATTTCACTTGGATGCTGGGCTCAACCCTTGTGTGAGCCAAATTTTACCCCACATGCATATACTGATCATGATCACGTATATTTGCACATGACACAAATATGTTAGCAATAAAATGCCTCCCCCCTTTTAGTTATGATGATATTGAGTTTGGCTTTGATACTGATGCATCTAGGAGCTAACATATGTACACGTGTAGGATGTAATCATTCATTGCTTAGAACAATTGTTATAATTCATTGTTCTCGCCTATGTAGGAAATCAAAGGACACCTAGAAGCAAGAAGCAGATGAAGAAGAAAAAGAAAGCAACTAGGAGCAGAAACAAACCAACAATACCAGTCACTCAGGAAATGACTGGTCAGCTCTTATACATGCTTCCTTTCTTGTACATTCACTCATTTATGCATATTTTAGCTTCTATTTTATCGTATGAGCAAAGTCAGTCTCACAGATTTTTGTGTGAGACACATGTATTTATCACGTTCAATAAAGATTACATTTTTTTCAAAAGATTTGAACAATCTTTATGTTTCATTTTATTGTATGATTGCAATGTTGCTATGCTTTCTATAATCTGGTAGAATTGTTTCATCTGAATGACTAAAAGCTATCTAGGAGTTTGAACAAAATGCACCATTAAAGCTTTGAAACTTAGGGGCTCTACCTGATTGAGCCTTTAGGTGAAAATCTAGTAACAATTTTATTGATCAAAATAGAGTTCATACATTCCCGTAGGCCCCTCATATGCCAAATATATTAGGCCCATTGGCCCTAGATGCTGGCACACAAGTCACCATGGGCTTATTACAATGAAAAGTAGAAAAGTCTTCCAGATCCTAATTTTATAACTCCTAACTCCTTAACTGAAAAAAATGCTTTCCAATGATCAACGAAGGTGTTTAAATACTAGCTCCAAGCATTAGGAGTGATCGACATTTCCCTTAGTTAAGTCCCAAGTACTATCTATAGTGAAACATGTAGGTCATCTTTAGAAGGTTAAAGAAGACACAAAATTTGATGTAGATGGGTGCATATCCATCTGAAGGTTTCCTTGCCTCATATCTATTGTGTGAGCTCCACAAGGTTCAAAGAGCTTCCATATGCTACCTCATTTAGTTCTGGTCCTAAGCTATCCAATAGGGAAAATTTATAGTGAAGGGATCTTCTAATTGATGAGTCCCTAGCTGTTGCCACCTTGGTATGTTATAGTATCCTTAGCGTGCTACCTCCATTCTCTTTCATAGAGGAAATTTATCGAATGTGGTATGATACGATCTGGTTCTCCAGGATGCTCCTATATAATTTGTTCTCTCCATATATCCTTCTCTACTTCTCTCCATCAATTTCTATGTCTCTATGTTTCTATATCTGTCTTCCCCCCTCTCTCTTGCTATATCTCTCCCAAGTTATATATCTCTCTCTCCTCATCTTCTCTTTCTATACTTAACTCTCTCTATATGTATATATTTCCATCTCTCTCTCAGTCTCACTTACACACGCTCCCCCCATCTCTCTATCTTTTAGTTTCTATTGCTTGTCTGTGTTACCTTATTTATCTCTCACTCTTGTCTCCTCTATCTCTCCCTCTCCCTCACCCTATATCACTACCTCCCTCTCTCTCTCTCTCTTATTTGCCCCATCTCTTTTTCTCTATATCTCTATCTCTATTTCTCTTTATCTTCCTCTTGTCCCTTCTCTCTCTCTCTCTGTGTGTGTGTCTTTCTATTCATATATTTATATACCACTATCTCTTAATCTCTTTGAATCTCTCTCCCTATACCTCTATATCTCTCTCTATATCCCTCTATCTATATCACTTCATCTCTCCCTCTCTATCTATTGATCTCTCTTTCCTTCACTTTCTCCATCAATCTCTTTCTATCCATATCCTTCTCTACCACTATCTCTCTATCTATCTCCCCTTTCTCTCTATCTTTATTTCCCTCCCTCCTTCCCCCCTCCCTCTCTCTTTCTATCTCCCCCTCTACCAATCTCTACTTTTCTATCTATACTTCTCTTTGTTTTCCTGTCTATCTATCTTCCCCCTTCTATATAACTCCTTACATCTATATCCCTCTATCACTCTTTCTCACCATCCATATCTCTATCTCTTCTTCTCCCTCTTCCTCCATATCTCTCTATCTTTTCCTCTCTATCTCTACCACTCTATTTTCCTATCTCTCTATCTTTATCTCCTACCTCTATCTCTCTATCTAGTTTTCTCCATATCCCCCCACCCCCCCTCTCTCTCTCTATAACTCTTTTCCTCTCAAAATCCATCTCTTCATATTTGTTCCCCCTCACTCTTTGTCTCTGTGTTTATCTCCATCTTTCTATCTCTTTCTATCCCTCCTCCATCTCCATCTCCATCTCTATTTTCTTATATATCTATATCTCCTTACACCTCTCTTTTCCCCTCACTCTTGAATAGATAATGGTAAATAATACGTCTTTAACAAGTTTTTTTTTTTTTTTGTAAATGACAAAAAATCTTCCATAATTTATCTTCTCTCTCTTTGTTCGAAACCTATTTAATTGTGTAGTAAGAAGCAATACACTATTGTTTTATTAACTACAAAGGTAGAGTATAGAGGAAGAAATGAGGTACAATTTAATAAATAACTTGGTTATATGATCCTTTGTTAATACTCAAACAACGCCAAGTAAAAAGCCATTATTATTTCATTATGACAATAAAAGTGCCATGTTATTTTACAAGAATTTAGTGTTTAATGCTACTTTATAGAATTTTTGAAGTGATGAAGTGTGCTTGATTGGAAATTACAAGAATTATAGAGTACAAGCATACATTGAGTCTAATGAACACATTAGTCCTTTATTTCAGAAACCATATGCTAAAAAAATCATCTAAAGGATTTAAACAATTTTTAACTAAACTTTCAAGATTCTCTCTTCTTGGTACTATCTAAGTATTGAATAGATAGGAGCTATCTTAATAATTTACGAATTGAAGTAATCATATTTCCACACAACGTTGACACTAATTCGTTGCATATATAGAAAAATAATTTTAAATCATACATCAAATTCCTCCACTCTAAGAAACAATTGGGGAATGCTTGTATTTTCTTAGGGGTGAATTGGGGGATAAGGTGATGACCATATGGACAAATATTTTGGTATGCAAGTAGCATAGTCATATGAAATGCACAAGTGTATTACCATTGGTTTGAATAGAAACATGTTATGATATACTTGATGTAGGTTTTGGCTAGACATCCTAATACCTAGTGGGGGTACTACTAAGATAAATCAAGACAATGAAATGCAAGCATACACAAAGAAACATCAAATAATACCAGTATATACAAGGAAAACCCAAGATGGGAGAAACCTCAGTGAAAAATGCTGCTAGAGCTTAATGCTCCAATCCAGCCTCACTGTAAAATCAATGTATTACAATTTTAGGGCACCAACCCAAGGATCATGAACCCTTGATAGTTTATGGGCACCAACCCATAGGAGCATCAACCCCTGCTATTTATGGGCACCAACCCAAAGGAGCTACAACCCCTACACCGAGCACCAAATCAATGAGCACAATACATGATATCATAAAAAAAGTAATAGCCTGATTATAAATGAGTTCTATAACCACTAATGATTAAGTTCTCTGTCGGTTTCCCTTCTCATCAAATTTACCGGTAGTGTGTTCTATCTTCCACTCAGCCTCCTCTTTGCCGGATCATACTCTATCTCATTCATTGTTGCCTCCTTCTGTCACTACTGCTCTATTGTTGACTCGGCCTCTACCGGTTGTTTATCTGACAGACTTTGCACTTGACTACCAGTTACTCAGCTTACCAGTTTACCCCTTCTTTGTTCTATGCTTGTTGAATCTTCTCTACCACACTCCTGCACAACTGCTTCACTCTGAGCTACCTTCTAGCGGGCTTGATCACCATTGGTTCTCCCCTGTAATTAGCCTCTTTTATGCTTACCGATTTCTTTGATCTTATCAATTAAGCATCTGCTAAACCCTCTCACCAATTGCACCTCCAACACACAGTTTATATGATCTTTGATGAAGTCACTAAATGTTTGGCTCTCTGCTGCTCTTTCACACTCCACTCTTCAACATTCAGCCCCTAATCTTCTGGCAGCATCGATTTGTCCTATCTTTGGTCCACATACTTATAGCTAGACTTTCCTGCCAAACAATAGATTCAAATTTGGCGCGTTGGGTTTCCTTCATTGATCATGAGGCATACCAAGTCCAGTTAGATGTTATCTCTAAGATGACTTCCTACACATCACTGCCATTATCATGCCTTCCAAAACACGCCTTCAATATTTAGCAATCTGCATTTAATCTGTCAATTGATCTCTTGGTCGATCACCATAAATGGTTTGGTGGTTTCCTTCACCCTTTTCGATCTAATCAATCAGTCTGTCCTGGATCTCTATTGTCCATTTGATCTTGAGTTGCAAACCTCTTATTTTCTTCCTTGAGCTTCATAGTTGCCATTAAATGTTGGACCAGTTTCCAATGACCTCACCAACTTGTGCATGTATGCCACTTCACCTCCATGTGGCCCCTTTGTCGACATATACCTTTACTGGTTCGGTTATGTCGGTCCAGACAAGATCACCGATCAACCACATAACCGGGTTCATCTACCAGTTCACAGACCTTTCCAGTTACACTCTAACTGGTTTTCCATCAACCTTGCACTTTGCTTCTCTTCCGGTGGAGCACCAAAACCGGTCAGCACACTTGCTAACCTACCTTATGATCACCTTCATTAGATGGGAGCCTTCTGCATCTGCACATTGACAATATTACCAGTGGACATACTTACGAGTAAACACCCCGATGACATCATGTCATCAACCTTCAATATACTCCATCTATTTGCATCTGCTCAAACTTTCTTTCTTCATCAATAGACGGGTCATTGTCCTTGCAGATAAACATGCTCATATTCATATGATGAGAGCCTTTCACTTGTGCTCTATCCTACATATCGGTAGCCCTGGTTACCGGTGGACACTACATTTGCCTCCATGTTGGTGACATGCAATATAATCATCATGCAAGTAGTCTTCAACTATCTTTGCACCAACCTACATCTTCACTCCGGTTGCACTCTCTGTCTATAGCTGAACCTTTCTTTCTTCTTTATCCGACAGGTTCTCTTCTTAGTCAATTTTTCAAAGTGACAAACTCAACATCTTAACTCTTCCTTTTGTATTCTGGTAGCATATCATGCCTTCTCTGTAGATCTAGTGCTCATCTCTGATCTCAAACTCTGGAAGCTTCCTCATCTTCCACTTTGGTCATCCGGTCTATGCATTAAATCACTTGCCTTGGCTTACTCTAGATGTCTTACCCTGGGGAGCCATGATGTATGCCATGTATACTATGGGATAAGAAAGGTATTAGTACTTACCGGTGGGAAAGGATCTATGCCACCTGCTAGTATTAATGTGACATCCTTGAGGAGTAGATGCATCTTCAACTTGACATATGACCTAGAAGATTTCCCATATGCCATCCTTTCTTACTGAAGCAACACATTCTCTGTCATTATTCTCTTCATCCGGTGGGAGTCCTGTTGTATCACATCCAAATCATACCGGTGGCCTACACATGCTTCACCTTCGGTATTGATGTGATTCTCGTAACATTCTGCCTCTTCATCACAATCAACATCCCAACATGTTTCTCTCTTACCAGGCACATGCTTATCAGTTGGCAGCCACTCAATGCCAACACATTACTTACTGGTCATCATACCATACCGATCTCCAGTGCATGTCTTCAACACATGCCAACACTGACTTATGTATCGATAACCAACAATACTAGCTGACATCAATGTCACTAATACACTTCAATCTCCCATACCAGTCATGCTATACCAATTGACATCAATGACAACACAATGCCAACAACATGAAACTAGGAATTAAGACCTTAATGGGTAAATGCGGAAATGTTTTGATTGGATCTAGTGATTGGTGATGATGAAGTTTTGTGGTTTGGAATGCGTGTTTATATCATTGTAATATGTATCTGATCAGAACCTCATCTTTTTTTGATTACCGGAAGTCATGTTTATGATTTCTATTGTATTTTCTCTAGGGTTTTAGAACCAGTAATGAATTCTCTTAATTGGTAATGATTTTTGGTTTGGCGGTTATTTACATCAAGTTCAAATATTGATGGTGACGTGGCACAACTCACGTGGAAGGATAAGTTGCTGTTTTGGTACAATTGAGGAAGGAATTTCTTGGGAAACAACGAAGGACTTAGAAGAATATTTTATGGGTTTGACTTCATATCAGATTGAGTTGCGATGATGAGTTATGATCCATCAATGATTGATATGGTCTTGTAAAATGTTGTAATCATCTACATGATGATCTATGATTATTTGTGATGTAAATTCATTTGAATTTTGATGTATCTAGGGTTTTATAACTAACAAAGTTGTAAAGGTTATATAGGCTAGTTTAGATGATGTTGTTGTGTCAGTGATTTGAGAAAAGAGTGTGAAGCCGAACCAATGTGAGGTATCTGCTAGAGTGTAGCAGATCTCGAGCAGAATTGGATCTGATCAAGTAAGCAGTTAAGTGCTATACCCAGATCATACTCTGTTGTTCCCTAATAGTTGCAACAGACAAAATCCCTTAACTGGGTAAGTCCTAACAGGCCTTAAATTGTAAATCCCTTAATCGGGTAGCTCTACATCAGAGTCTTAAATCCTCTTGCGAGGTTGATCCTAACAGGTCAAAGATCCTAATAGAGCTCATCATAGCAATCCCTTAAATGGGTGACTCCTAACAGGGCATCATTGTAAGCTCCTAGCTAGGCTAGGCTCCTAACAAGGTGCATTCTGAAAGAGTGCACAATTTTTGTTGGTACCAATTCCCATTGTGGTTTTTCCCTATTTGGGTTTCCATGTGAAAAACACAGTGTTCATATGGTGAATGTGTTTGATGTGTTGATTTAATTTACTTTCAGTTTATGCATGTTGATGAACACTTAATGAGCAATATTGATAAATCAGATTATCAGAGGTTATCGGTACTGGTAACTATGTTTATTACTGGTGTATGTTTTATTTGGTGAAATTTTTATGAGTTAAGTTTCATATTTGAATTTGGTGTTAATAATGATTCACCCCTCCCCCCTCTGAATATTAATCAGATCCTCTTAGATTAACAAAAAAATGTCTTCTAATTCCATGTTTCTCACAAAGATACAATCTCATCTGAAGTAAACTCTCCTCCTCTATTAAATCTCAAATATTTGATTTTAGCATCTACTTAATTTTCAACCATTGACTTGAATACTTAAAAATCTTTAAAAAAAATTAGATTTTTATTTTAATAATGTAACTCATGTCGTTCTATAATAATCATCAATAAGCAACATAAAGTACTCTTCTATGTTGAGTTCTTTTATTCTTGTAGGTCTGCAAAGATTTGTGTGTATCAAGTCTATAGGTTTTGAAGTAGAATATTCTTTATTTTTGAATCTCCTCTTTGTTTGTTTTCCTATTTGACATTCCCTGTAGATAGCATTAGTAGGTTTGATAATTCTTGGTAAATCTCTCACTACTTTAGTAGTGCTTATCTTCACCATGTTATCAAATTTACATGACCCATTCTTTTATGCCATAACCAACATTAACTACCCTATGCTAACAAATATCTGCTTCCACTCTTGTCTTTTACATAATACACATTCCCATTAGTTCTAACACCTTCTGCTACTAATCTTCCTAATTTTCCTTTTTTGATTACACATCTAGACTAACTGAATAAAACTTCATAGCATTTATTGTACATATGACTAACACTTAACAAATTATGTCTCAAACCTTCAACATACTAAACATCATTAATTTTATGATTATCATCAATTGTAATGCTTTCTATCCCATAAATAGGTGCAACTTTCTCTCCTGCAAATTTTACTGATCCTCCATTATGCTTCCTAAGATTAATGAATTTCTCTTTATCATCGATCATATGATTTGAACATTCAGAGTCAATGATCCAAGCTTTTGGCTCTACTTTAGCATGCAATGCTATCTTTTCACTTATTGACTTTATGTTGTTCTTCATTCTTTCTAGTCTTCTAGGCATTTCATTTCTATTTTCTTCTATAACTAGAAATAAAGATTCTTCATTCAACTCATCACCATCTTCATCCTTAGATGAATCTGTCTCCATAGAACATAGGCTTCTTTTTTATTTCTCTCTATCATCAATTTTTTTCATTATATCATGTCTTGTGTCTACTTTTCTTCTCATCATCATTAGACCTCTTATAATCTTCCTTGTACATATATTTAGAAGCATAAGGACCAATTCTATCATAATTAAAACATTTTAGAGGTAACTTACCTTTGTATTTTTCGGTTCCTCTCTTCAATCTTCTAAAACGTTTGCCTTGCTCTCATCCATGTTTTCACTTCCTTTTGGTTCATCTTCAACTATCTTTGAAACATTGAATGCAACATCTTTTCTTCCTCTTTTGATATCTTCTATCTCTAATACTTCATAGGCAAATAATGATCTAAGGATTTGATCAACCGTATACTTAATCAAATCATGACATTCTTCAATACCACACTTCTTTGGCTTGTAGGGTTTTTCCAAAGTTAGAATTTTTTTTCTCACGACATTACTTTCTATCTTTCCACCAAAACTTTTAAATCCACTCACAATTTCATTTACTCTGCGTATGCAGTTCTCAACACCTTCATCATCAACTATCCTTAGACATTCATACTTCTATTTCAGATTCATCAACTTAGCTTGCTTGTCTTTTTATCTCCTTCATATGATTGACTTAGTTTGTTCTAGATCTCTTTGGCTTCTCTCATTCCACTAACTTTTTCAAATACTTCATCACTCAAGTAACTGATAATGATTGTTCTAGCTTTTGCATTATTCTCATGGTTCTTACGTTTATTCAGAGTCTAAGGACCATTTGGTGAATGTGTATACAATTTCTCATATACCTTTTGAAAAAGCTTTCAAATAAGATTCCATCCTTTCCTTCCAATAAGAGAGATTTGTACCATCGAACCTTGATGCTTTGAAATTAATTTCCTATGCCATTTTGGATCTACCTCATGTAGTTAATCTCTTGAAAAGGAACTCGACTCTGATACCAATTGTTAAGCCCGTGGAAGGACTTAGAGGGGTGGGGGGGGAATTAGTCCAAAACACTTCAAATCCAATCTAATATTAAGCAATATTTAACAACAACATTAATAATATCAACCATCAACACTGGATTTACACAAAAAACCACATTGAGAATCATAGTCACAATATAAATATAATTGACTACAAGATTTTAGGCTTATTTCCAAGGAGAAATATGCACCTGATGTACTTGAAAGTCTAAGGCACACTACCCTAGGGAAAGATACAAGTACTTTCTCAATTGAGGCACATTTCTTGAGGGAAAGACACAAAAGAGGTCGCCAAGAGACATATTGTCATCCGAGAATAGAAAAAATAACAAAATTGATATGAGAGGAATCTCTTGATCATGAAATTATCCTTGAAAAAATATCTCAAGAAACCAATATCATGGAAAACATATTTGATAATAACCACTATCACAACACATTATCTCATTGAATGTATCACCTTCAAATCTCAACACGAATTGACTTTTGCACATCCATAGTTTGAAATTTGCATTCACTTCTGATCGATTCACACACTATCCCATATCATCATGCTTATAACTCATACATCCACACTTATTAAAATATAGATCATCAAAAACCTAATTGAGGGCTGATTAAAAACAGAGTAAACAATACTACAAAAAATAAGACACTTGGATCAAAATACTCAAAGCGGTCCACTCTAGGAGAAAGAGGGGACTAGAAGATATCATAATGCATCCTTCCAAGTCAAATCCAACAAACTACACATACTAACACATACTCCAAAGTTGCCACCAAATGAAATATGTAAGGTAAACAATAAAGCTTAGTACTTAGTTGGCTAAAACACATATTTGTAGACACTCAAAATTGTCATGTCTAATTAAATAAATATTTTATTTATTTAATTATCTAAGCCTAATTCTTCTATTAATTAAATAAATCTTTATTTATTTAATTAATTCATTTATCCTCTTCTAGCCTTATTTCTCATTTAAATAAATACATTTATTTATTTAAATTATCCTTTTTCTAAATTAAATAAATATTTTATTTATTTAATTGTCCTACTTCTTCTATTAATTAAATAAATCTTTATTTATTTACTTAATTCATTAGCCTTTTCTACACATGACACATGTCATTCATCTCTTAATTCATACACTACCTACCTCTTTCATTATTTTATTATTTCTTCTACCTACCCTCTAATCATAGCTGACCTCCTTTTTACACCTCTCAATCTTATCCCTCCATTTCATATAGTGTCTTCTATATAAGGAGATGCTTCCTTCATTATCAACCCTAATCACTCATGCTAATGATCTTTTATGCAATTGACTACACTACGATCCTACTTGCAACCACATTCCGTTCTTTGTTGAGCTCTTGTGCATATAAAAATCTGAGAGCAAATATATCAAGCAAGATCAATGGAGATAGGAAGAATGGAGATCAAAACCCTATTGGACATGTGATGGTATAATCTTTGTGATTTCATTTGATTTGCATTGTCTTAGGTAATCTTCATATGTTATGGTGGATCTTTGTTGATTGTTAGGCTAGGATTTTGTGGTTGAATTCATTTAGCCTTTCAATATTGTTATTATTGTTATCCATTTTCACCATATACATTTTGGCACGCCCGGTGGGACATGGATTTCTCTAAGATCTGTGTTTTTTGCAGATTTTTCTAACCCTATATTGCTATTTTGTAAAACAATTTGGAGAATAACCTTGTGCAGCTAGGGTTTTGGACACAAAATCAAGATCTTGGAGAGATTCGATCATATCTCACAAACGGCTAGGAAAATTTGCACCAAATTGTTTTTGCAGGTTGAAGAAAGTATTAGGAGCTCTCAAGCCAAAATTTAGAATTTTTGGAGTACATTTTCATTTTCTATGAATTTTTTATGATTTTTCATAAAAAATTAATTTTGAGAGCAAATGAGAGAATTTTTCGGATTTTCTTATATTTTTGGAAATCTCTCATAATTATACATAGGATCTGTTCTTTGTGATTTTAATTTTGATGCAAAATATTTCCCTAAAAATCGGATCTTTAAAAATTAGGGTTTTTCCTTATTTTGATTAGATCTCACAAACCGTTTCGAATTTTGACATAAAGTTTTTTGTGAAGCTCAGGAAACGTATCAGAAAGATTTAGTAAAAATTTCAGATTTTTTGGATCTATTTTGCATTTTGTATGAATTTTTTATGATTTTTCATAAAAATTAATTTTGAGAGAAAATTAGCAAATTTTTTGGATTTTCTTACATTTTTGGAAATCTCTCAGAATTATACATAGGATATATTCTTTGTGATTTTAAATTTGATGCAAAATCATTCCTCAAAAATCAGATCTTTGAAAATTAGGGTTTTGCATTATTTTACTTATATCTCACAAACTGCTTGGATTTGTTGCAGAAAATTTTTTGTGCAAGTTTGGAAGACCATCAAGACTCTCCAGTAAAAATTTCAGATTTTTTGGATCGATTTTGCATTTTATATGAATTTTTTATGATTTTTCATAAAAAAATTAATTTTTGGAGCAAATTAGCAATTTTTTTGGATTTTCTTACATTTCTGGAAATCTCTTGAAATTTTACAGGTGGTTTTTTTTTATGATGAATCAGATCTTTGAATTGGTCAACAAAACGCATTATTGAAGGCCCCTATTTCACAAAGTCTTTTGAATCTAAAATTTACCTAACTTGTGTGCTTGCAGGAAGGGGTGATTATTTCAAACAATCCGAACTACTAATAAATATTTGTTGCAAATCCTTGGCAAGGGTTTTTGGATTTTTATTGTGTGCCTTGTTTTCATAGATTAGCAAACACTTCCATTGGTGCACTAAAATTGAATCATTGTCTTTTGTGTCTTGAGCAATAGGCTCTTTTTGTTTAATCTTTAGAGGGCCTGTCTTCCCGTGTGGTCATTAGGACTACTAGTGAGAAGAGAATGACCCAAGTGGTAGCGAGGAAAACCCACCTCATCCAAACCACTATAATCAAATGTATTCATGGTGAAAACTATAAATAACGTGTGCTGATTAGTTCATACCGACACTATGTCTCCCCATAAACCCGTTTGATCAAATTTATTTGATCATTTGTAGGGCGTAACCCCTACCGGCTGGGAGCCTTCTGTATTTACAGAGCTGAAGGTGCCGCATGTATGGCCACACGAGCGGATGCCCTTACTAGCACCTTTTTGTTTTAGAAGCCCAAATCCTCCTAGTTGTTGGGGCAGGAGGTCGGACCTCTGGTAGCGGCCCACACACATACGATTCTTAGTAGAGATACAAAGTTCGCCATGGGGAGTTTTCATGGGGACTGATGCTTGGCTGACCCGAGAAGTGAGTGCCGAGGGTGGAGCCAGTGAGGTCAAGCATCTAAGTATCCGCTCTGAATAGTGTAGCCTCGGGGGTAAAACCCCATGTGGGATCAACAACTATTGTCTTGGCCAGCCATAAGAATTGTGCTTGACTTATGTTAAACATTCAAACAATCAAGACCAAACAGCAGAACATTGTGTCTTTTGTGTCTTCAAGTGTATGCAAAACAATTTTACATCAAACAACACACTTTTTTTGGAGTCATTGTCAGTCTAAACACTTGCAAACGTTGAGTCCTCATCAACATTGTGTCCTCTTGTCACGAAAAATAGTCAAACATTTAGATTTGGTCACAACCAAAAACTTCACAAATTGGAAAAATTTCACAGTCCAGCAAACAAAAGAAATCAGTTTCGGAATACTTGAGCTTCCTAGGTTGTTTCTTCAGGTTTCATCTAGCATTCAACCTGTCCTTGGGTCTCACATAGTCCATCATTGCTTCACATCTCATTTTACATTCACAATTGTCTAAACTTGAGTCAAAAGGTCACTTGCTTGTCCTCATCATACTTTGTCAACACACTACATACAACTACACATTGCTAAGTGGTCCCTCATCAAGGTTTCTTACCTTTGGGTCTCATTTGGTCTTACTTAGAGTCAAGGTCAGCTTACCTCATCAAGAGAAACGATCCTCTCTTTGGAAGTCACACCTACTCTACTACTTACCTACTTGGTCTTACACTTTGGACATTGCAAGTACACCTCAAGATTCATTTACACTCCATACAACTCTTGGTCTTCCATACTTTTTCCATTTTTCATCTAGTCTCTCACATCTTGGTCAAATACCTAGTTCATGGTTGAAACACGCCTTCAAAAATCTAGGAGAATAGCTAAAGAAGCTCAAGAATCCGCAAACATGAGTTCTTATGAGTATGACAATGATTTATTCTTCAATCTTGAGCACACTACATTACCAGACATGGATGTTTATAGAAACAATCCAAATGTGGAAAGCGCAAACACTATAAACAACAATACTACACACAATGACAATGTGGACAACTCTTCAATACTATCAGCAGACATAGAAGACTCCATAATGAATCCTCATTTCAATAGATTGGTTGAAGAGATAATGAGGAGAGATCGACAGTACTTTTTACACATGATGGCACAAAGTGGAGTTAAAATACCTCATGACTTTGACATGTCTCAACTTATGGAAAGTCGACCCTCACAACAAACTCAATCCAACATGGATCAAAGGAGACCAAATAGTGGAGGAAATAGAGGACCGAATATGATGCCTGAGTCACCATCAGTTTTGCTTCAAAAACCAGAGATCCCACATACACAAGCTCAAACATATGATACTTACCTTCGAAGACCATCATGGAAGCCTTATGCAGACAGATATGCTCAATCACATGCTCAAGGTATGGATCAATCAAAACAAGTAGATACTCAAAGGCATCCCCAAAATTTTGACACAAGGAGACCTCATGTCAAAATTGGGGGCAACACAATGGAAAATGAAATGCCTATTGAATATGGTATATATGCACAAAATAGATATGGGGTCCCTCAACATGAAGTTATGCCAAGTGCTCAATATATGCCACATCAATATAGACCTCCATATGGACATGTCTACGATCAGTATCATCCATACATGCAACAAGCTCCTCCTCAAATGGGTGTTTCAAACATGGGGTATGCTACAAGAAATCAATCTCCTCCCAAAAATAATTTGGAGCAACAAATAAGAGATTTACAAAAGAAAATGGAGGACATGAGTACATCAAAACCAACATACACTATGAGAGATATATGTCCTTATCCCTTTGATAAGAGCATTCCAATGCCTCCATTTCCTGCACACTTTGTGACGCAGAAATTTGACAAGTATAGAGGGAAAGGAGACCCCAAGGCACACATAAGACAATTCTTCACAGCTTGCATTGAGGTAGCGGCAGAAGAAACATACTTGATGAGGTTGTTCCCACAGAGCTTAGGCGATCAAGCTATGGAATGGTTTTCTCAATTACCTCCTGGTATTAAGACATGGGGCGACTTAGCAGAGGCATTCATTCAGCATTTCTCTTACAATATAGAAACAGATGTCTCAGTTACTACCTTGTGCAATACGAAACAAAAGGAAGGAGAATCTTTCGCAACATTTTTACAAAGATGGAGAAATTTAGCTAGCAGATGCTCTTGCGAAATCCCACAGAAACAAATGGTAGAAATGTTCACTCAAAACGTTAATAAGGCTATTGGCTATGATCTCAGGAAAGCTTGTTTGTCTACATTCAAGGATGTTATTGAAAAGGGCCTAGCAACAGAAAGAGTCTTAATTGAACAAGGAGTCATTAAGATATTCAAAGAAAACAAAGAGGACTTTAAAGGAAAGGACAAACCAAAATTTTGGAACAAGAACAAGAACATAGTTAATGATGGTGTTGTTGATGCCAAAACAGTGAGACCCAAGTTCGTCTTTTCTGGATCAAGTTCTACCAACAATCAGGTGAACACTCAAACAACTTCTAGACCACGAAGGAAGTACACTCCATTGGGAGAACCACTTGAATCAGTATTCAAAAAGCTTGTGGCAAACAAAGTGATCACAGTTCCAGATTTTCCTCCATATGAACCAAAGGTCAAACCAAATTGGTGGAATGATGATGAGTTTTGTGAGTTTCATAAGAGCAAGGGTCACAAGACAGGTAATTGCCATCGATTGAAAAACATTGTGCAAGATCTCATTGACAGAGGTGATATTGAGATTGAGGGACATTCATCTAATCAAGAACATGAGATGTTTAAGGAACCATTCCCAAAACATGACAAAGGAAAAGGCAAAGTCACAGATGATCAAGCCAATTATACTAGAGCACCTTACAATTATGATTCTACTATCAATCACATCTCAATGGACAATCATATCTCTACCATTACTATCAAAAACAAAAATCCTGAGAATCCTTCTCAGAGACCCAAAATTGTCCTAAAAGGTGTGGGATCTTCGTCCGAATCTACCTCTGAATGTCATGTTACAACCCGTCGAGGTAAGATCACGTTGCCAGGTGCCTCCACTAAGAATACCAATCTTTCATCAACCAAGCCTGAGTACGACCTTGTAGAACAACTAAGGAAGACACCTGCACTCATCTCTATTCTTGAGCTCTTACGTATATCTCCTGCACATAAAGCTATCCTTGACAAAATCTTGAGAGATACTGCTGTCCCTACTGATCTGAACGTGGACCAGTTTCAAGCCATGGTGGGATACCTATCCGTTCCACACTCCCTCACATTCATAGAAGCCGATGACGCCTCCATAAGTCAGCCACATAATGCACCTCTACATGTTGAAGCCTTCATACATAAACACCAAATAAAGCGAGTCCTGATAGATGGAGGAGCAGGTCTTAATATTTGTACCTTGAGTACCATCAGACAATTGGGATATTCTGACAAAGCTATGAATTCTACAAACCAAATCACCATTAAGGCTTATGATGATGAAGAGCGCTTGTCCAAGGGCACAGTCACCTTACCACTAAGAATAGGGCCAGTCACAAAGGATGTGGTTTGTCAAGTCCTAGATCTAGATCTCACGTATAACATATTGCTAGGACGTCCGTGGATTCATGAAATGAGGGCAGTCCCATCAACATACCATCAGTGCATTAAGTTTCCTCACAATGGAGTCGAGGTAACGGTCAATGGTGATCCAAATCCATTCATATATTGTAATAACTTGAGATCACATACTGAGACTATCATCCCCAGCAATCATGAGGCTACTCCTTCTTCAGCATATATTGATCTTGAGTCATTAAAGCCCTCGACATCCAAACAAGGTGAACTTAGAGCCAAGTTTCAAGACAAAGGCATGGGAGAATACACTTTGAATCAAACAATGTTTTTACGACAAGTCATGACCTCTCCCAAGGAATATGGGAGGCCACATCCTAACAAGCAAATCTCCATCATGATGCTCAAATGGGATCCTACCATCTTTCAAAAATGGGGTGAACTAGAAGAAGAAAATTTATATAAGATGCTCTATAAGGACGTTGAAGAGGACACACATAATCAGATTATTATACCCTGTGAGAACTATGGCAAAGGCTTCAAAAATTTTCAAAGATTCGGGTATGATGGAAAAAGCCCTCTCGGACTACGCAAAGAAGGTGTCATGGAGCCCTTACAACCTGAGCTAACTACAAGAAGGGAACGCTCCAAGGGGCTTGGTTTTCTGAATCCCAGACTACATACTAAAAGAACAAAAGAGGCATGGCGAATCAAAGTTGCCGAAGTTCAACAAGAAGATTACTATTCCACAGAGTCCAACGAATGGGAATGGGGTTCAGACAAATCCTCCAGTGACTATGAGCTCACTGAAACATTCAGAGAGCTAGATGAACCCACAGAGGAGGAGGAATTTTACAAAAAGTTCAGAGTTGGTCAAGAACCAACCCATAAGGATCCCGCACAAGCTTCGTTTCAAGGTCCTAGGTCAAAATCACATAGGATGAGGACACCTGTCCCAGAAGGCTCTACTAGTGATGACAATTTGGATTCACTCACGATCAAAATGGATGAGGAGAGTGCCATTGATGACCTTGACGATTGCCTTGACATACCTGAATATAACCACATCTTCACTATTAGTCCTGCAAACTCTGAAAGCACTAAACACCTTCCCCTTGTTCATCCTCAACTCATTGACTGGGATCATGAAGGACCAGCACAATTTGATACATTTCAAAATGACGAAGCTATTATCGACTACCTTGGCATTCGAGATGATCTTCCCCCTGGAGACCACAAAGCAGGATATGCCATAGAACTCAACAACATAGCATACTTTGGTGAGGGTGTCGGGCCTTCTAGTCGCAAAAATGTGAAAATAAAAACAAAACAAGGGTCTTATGGCGAAAACCACACTGTGGCGCTATCTGACCCCAAAAAAGTAAAAAGAAAGGACGTATCTGAGGGTGAAAACCTCTCTGAGGCGCCCGAAGATGGAAGGCTCGACATTCTCCCAGCATCATACGAGGAAAAATCATCCATGTTGGTAGAGGAGACTATAAAGACAAACATTGGTACAACAGAGGTTCCACACAATATATTTTTGGCTCAATCATTGACAGAGGCCGAGAGAGCAAAATTCATACGCTTCTTTAAGGGACGACAAATCAACTTCGCATGGTCTTATGCGGATATGCCTGGGCTAGACCCGGATTTGGTGATGCATCATTTAACAGTCAAACTAGGGGAAAAACCAGTAAAGCAGAAATTAAGGAAAATGCATCCACAAGTGGCATTGCTAGTCAAGGCAGAGCTAGAGAAATTATTGGATGTCGGATTCATACGTCCAATTGATTATCCTGAATGGATTTCCAATTTAGTACCTGTCAGCAAACCGGATCACAGCATCCGAATATGTACAGACTTCAGAGATATCAACAAGGCTTGTCCAAAGGACGATTTCCCATTACCAAACATTGACTTGATCGTTGATCTCACAACAGGCCATGAAATGTTATCTTTAATGGACGGATTTTCTGGATATAATCAGATCAGGATTGCACCTGAAGATCAACATAAAACATCATTCACTTGTCCATGGGGAACCTTCTGTTGGAATGTCATGCCCTTTGGGCTGAAAAATGCAGGCGCCACGTATCAACGAGCGATGATGACTATCTTTCATGATCTCATGCACATAACCGTGGAAGATTATGTTGACGATCTTTTGGGAAAATCAATAGATAGAGACACACACTTGGACATACTTTCAGTTATCTTTGATAGACTGGAAAAATACAAGGTAAGATTAAATCCAAAGAAATGTGTCTTTGGAGTAACCTCCGGGAAGCTCCTAGGATTCATTGTGTCTAAAAGAGGAATAGAAGCTGATCCAGCAAAAGTCAAGGCTATCTTGGACATGCCGCCACCCAAGAATATCAGTCAACTGCGATCTTTACAAGGGAGACTCCAGTCTATACGAAGATTCATAGCACAACTTGCAGATAAGTGTAACCCTTTCCAGCACTTGCTACACAAAAACATCAAGTTCAAATGGGATGAGAACTGTCAACAGGCTTTTCAGACGCTCAAAGATTATCTTTTGAACCCGCCAGTTTTGATGCCACCAATTCCAGATCAACCATTGCTACTTTACATATCAACTACTCCGACAACACTGGGGGCACTCCTAGCACAACAAATACCTGACGGCAAGGAAAAAGCAGTCTACTATATCAATCGCACATTGGTGGGATATGAGCTAAACTACACACCAATCGAGCGTGCATGTCTCGCTGTGGTCTTTGCTTCACAGAACTTATGACATTATATGCTCACTCACAAGACTAAGTTGATTGCCAGAATTGATCCACTAAAATATCTTCTCAACAAAGCTACACTTACTGGGCGGCTGGCCAAGTGGGTAATGATTTTGAGTGAATTCGACATTGAATACGTGGACAAAAAAGCTATAAAAGGACAAGCAATTGCAGACCAATTGGCAGATGCTCCCATGATAGATGATGCTTCTCTACAGTCAGAATTTCCAGATGAGTCCATTCTAACAATATCACCTGAAAAGCCATGGCAATTATATTTTGACGGCTCATACACACAGCACGGGGCAGGAGCGGGTATACTCTTTATAACTCCCCAAGGCGATTCTATACCAAAGTCATACCCCTTATCATTTCCGTGCACTAACAATATAGCGGAATACGAGGCATTAACAACTGGGTTAAGAATTGCAGTTCAGTGGAAGATCCAGGAACTTCGTGTTTTTGGGGATTCTCAACTTGTCATCCGTCAAGCAACTGATGATTATCAAACAAAAGATGAAAAGCTAATGCCTTACAAACAACTGGTAGATGATCTGAAACAACACTTTGCAAAGATAGAGTTTGAGCAGATACCAAGAGAACAGAATCGCGCTGCTGATGCCATGGCTACAATTGCTTCGCTCGTTGATCTACCGCAAAATGAGACCTGCTATGAATTTCTGGTAGGCAATCTACTGATTCCGTCATATGAGATCACTCCTACGGAAATGATATGTATTGTTGGTCCTGAATCCCAGTTATATGGTTCCATATTCACATACCTTCGTGACAATATCTTACCTCCCGATCTATTGAACAATCAACGCCGCACTTTCATTCGCCAATCCTCTCGATACGTCATTTTAGCAGATATCCTATACCGACGAGGTCTAGATGGCACCCTTCTTAGATGTTTAGAGAGTGACGAAGCTCAGATTGTGTTATGAGAAGTGCATGAAGGGATATGTGGTCCGCATACTAGTGGTCCTACCTTGGCCAAGAAACTCATCAGGACTAGATATTACTGGCCTATAATGGAAAAAGATGCATATCAGTTTGTCAAGAAGTGTAAGCAGTGTCAAATTCATGGAGACCTCATACATGCACCAGCACAGGAACTACAACCACTTGTATCTCCTTGGCCCTTTTGTCAGTGGGGACTCGATCTCATAGGCAAGATTCACCCTCCTTCTTCCAATGGACATAAATTCATTATCACAGCCACAGAGTATTTTACAAAGTGGATTGAAGCCATGCCTCTCACACAAGTTACTGGGAAACAAATTGCTACCTTCATCCTGAACTACATCATTTGCCGATACGGGATTCCGACTTCCATTATTACTGATAACGGGCGTCCCTTCAAAAATCAGGATGTTCGTGAACTCTGTGAGTGCTTCCATATCTCCCATCATTTCTCCACACCATATTACCCCCAAGGTAATGGCCAAGCTGAGGCGTCTAATAAAACAATTCTCAAAATCCTTAAAAAGACAATCGACGACGCTGGCCGTAACTGGCATATCCAACTCAATCCTGCACTCTGGGCCTATCGCACAAGTGTCCGCACACCTACAGGAGCTACACCCTACTCACTTGTCTACGGCTCTGAAGCCATCTTGCCTATTGAGGTCGAGCTACCTTCTTTATGGGTCTCCTTGAGAAACATAATCAACAATGAAGACTACAGGGTCTCTCGCTTACAAGAACTAGAACTGCTGGAGGAACGAAGGCACATTGCTTTTAATCATCTCAAGGCTTACCAACAACGACTGAGTCGCAGTTACAATCACAAAGTTAAGCCTCGTACATTTGAGGTAGGTGACTTAGTCCTCAGAGAGAACCCCAAGAATCGGCAAGACAGAGATAAGAAGGGCAAGTTCGAACCAAACTGGCTTGGTCCTTACATCATTACAGCGGTATATGGATCTGGGGCATATCAGCTCTCAACTACAAAAGGGGAACCCTTAGAGGATCCTATCAATAGCATGCACCTTCGCAGGTTCTACACATAAGCTCTTTAGAACATCCTAATTCAAAAATACAAAAAAATTATAAAACAAAAAAATCATTACATGGTGAAAACCTGGCAAACAGGCGCCTTGTGACAACAAAAAAATTGAAAAATCAAAAAAATTAAAGAGAAATAATTTCGTCCAACGGTGAAAACCACTTCGGTGGCGCCCTGGGCAAGTACCATGGTGAAAACTGGGTCACCAGCGCCATGCGTAGAGACTTTGCTCCTCTCTCCTTCAGGATTCTCTTTCATCTTTCACTTTGCACACACTCACAACCTATTTGTTCACAATAAACTTACCCATTCCCATCATGGCTTGTTATTGATCTACCTAAGATTGGTTAGCCATCCATAACCATCCCTTTTCACCTCCCTTTCCATCCATAATAAATCAGATTCTATCTGTGGCTAAGGCAAAATCCTACGTCTAGTAATGGGCGAGGAACTGAGAACATCACATGTTTCGAGGAGTACAGTTTCTTCCAGCTTCCTTCAAGTCTATCTGTGCACAATCCGCAATAAAGCAACATCTACATCGCCAGTCCACAATAAAGTTCCATCTTCTCCACAATAAAGTATCAGTTTCATGGATTCAGTCAGTTTCAAATGAGACACAGCAGCCACAATGGGCTTCAACAAAATCAAATCTTTCAACAGACTCAGACAACATATGGTTCAGTGCTATCTATCCTTTTTGTGAAAGTGAACATTGTGACCACAATCAAATAAGACTTATACAGGTGACAAGAGACACTAAACTTGAGGACTACAGTGGATGTTGGTGTCGAGTCTTGGTTTTCCTTTGATTTCATCTTTTTTGGTGACATGTCTTTTAGCTTTTCTAGGATGTCTTTGACTAGAGATTCTATCTCCAGGATGTCTTTGACTAGAAAGACGAGGATGGGGTATCGTCACCTATTTGCATTTGCTGTCTGTGGATTGTCTCTTAGTAATGCTATGACTTGTCCAAGGATATGAGGACACTGTGAGTCTAGTATGAACTGGGACATTCCTTGTTTGTGACTGTCTTATCTCCATGCAAATAGGTACAATGACTTTCTGGGTCGAACATATGCCTTGATTGTCATAACCTACTTGCCATAATAAAGCTCAATGATGATAATGCACAAGAAGCTCTTTCACTTTCATATCTTCTGTCTTCCATCCCCCTTTCTTGATTGACTTCCATCATCCTTCTTGAGTCCGCGTAGCCTGCTATCACATGACTGAGTATAATGACACACCAAAAACATTTGCATTTCATGTAGCTACACCTACATTACCACATATAAGCATTTCATACATACATATAGATATCACAACTGCATCACATCCTGCACACAACAACTGTTAGCACAATTTACATCTGCATTATCATATTCATCTGCATTACATACATTCACATTTGCATTGGGCATAACATTTTAAAACATAAAAGAACAAAAATATTGCATTACATACATATTTGCATCCATATCATAAGCATCACATAAGAACATCTCATCACATAGGTACACATGCATATAGCTTCCGCAAAGATGAATCATCTCATATATATATAAAGTGTCATGATACAATGATGTCAAAATCATAAGGCTACAATCACCCGCAGGTGTCTACATCATTATACAAAATGGTACAAAACTGATACAGAGGAACTCACTGATCACTCCTGCCAACACTATTGGTAGTGCTAATCCTATCCATGTCATGGTATCCCATGCCACATGTCCCACCCTCATCCCTAGTCCTGGATCCTAGAACACTCGTCTTAGTGCATCCCTATCTCCGTCTCGATCATAGGGTACTAACTCCCCATCGATCGGTATCCGTAGAATCCTATATACATCTTCCAAGGTGACTGTCATCTCACCCATCGACAAATGCAAACTACAAGTCTCTGAGTGCCATCTCTTAGCCAGTGCAATCAACAATCCCATGTTCACCCGAAACTCAGGCACATACAGAATGTATCTCAATCCCATAGCCTCAATTGCGGCTCGGTCCTCAAGTGTCAACTCAGGTCGCAATCTCTGTGTCGACGATAATCTCTCCCCTGACTCTAGCATCGGCAAATACTTGTGCAGTCAAGCAAATCAATCATGTCAGTTATAGTGGCATTCACTGTTTATCACAAAATGCTACTCGCTATCTAAATGCAGATGGTTATTTACCCTAGTGACACTCACTGTTCATCACAAAGTGTTGCTATTTATCCTAGTGGTACTCCCTGTTCATCACAAAGTACTATGTGTGTGACACTCACTGTTCATCACAAAGTGTTACTCACATTTGCACTCCCTGTTCATCACAAAGTGCTGCTCATATTTCAGTACTCCCTGTTCATCACAAAGTACTCTATCTTGGTACTCACTGTTCATCACAAAGTGCCTTGATCTATCCTAGTCTTCCTAGAGGACCTGCTTGAGTGTATCCTCTCAGCAACTTATCCAATCGACAGCGTATGTTCATCACAGAACTGCCGATTTGACCTAGAAGATGCAAATTCATACTTTTCAAACGCAAAGACACTTACATGACATAAATGTGCATTTATTACACTACCTAGTATGAATTAATGACAATAATAAATGCATCAAAGTATGAAGAGGTTTTGTGGTACTCACTGGCTCTCCTGCCTCCGTTGGCCTCTAGAATCGGCGAACACGGTCGAATCTGTGAACAAAAGCCATTGCTGCTGACTGTTGCTGCTTTATTTTCGCTTTGCACTATGCTCTTGTGACGGTGTAGATGACAATGAGGATGTATTTTCCCTCATGGTCTATCTTATAGATTGCCCTAGCTCTCATTTCCCGAGTTAGTCTTCCTTATCCCGTGACTTTGTCACTTTATCTGATCAGTCCATTCTATCCCGTCTTTCTTATCGAGAGATTGTCTGCAATCTTTTCAGACATTTTCATCCAATCTCTCGAGGGGGCATATCATTCCCATCCTGGGGCAACTCCGTATCAGTTCATCTTATCTTCTTTGAAACAACGCGACAAGCCGCATTGTCTCAAAGAGGGGCAAAATGTAGACACTCAAAATTGTCATGTCTAATTAAATAAATATTTTATTTATTTAATTATCTAAGCCTAATTCTTCTATTAATTAAATAAATCTTTATTTATTTAATTAATTCATTTATCCTCTTCTAGCCTTATTTCTCATTTAAATAAATACATTTATTTATTTAAATTATCCTTTTTCTAAATTAAATAAATATTTTATTTATTTAATTGTCCTACTTCTTCTATTAATTAAATAAATCTTTATTTATTTATTTAATTCATTAGCCTTTTCTACACATGACACATGTCATTCATCTCTTAATTCATACACTACCTACCTCTTTCATTATTTTATTATTTCTTCTACCTACCCTCTAATCATAGCCGACCTCCTTTTTACACCTCTCAATCTTATCCCTCCATTTCATATAGTGTCTTCTATATAAGGAGATGCTTCCTTCATTATCAACTCTAATCACTCATGCTAATGATCTTTTATGCAATTGACTACACTACGATCCTACTTGCAACCACATTCCGTTCTTTGTTGAGCTCTTGTGCATATAAAAATCTGAGAGCAAATATATCAAGCAAGATCAATGGAGATAGGAAGAATGGAGATCAAAACCCTATTGGACATGTGATGGTATAATCTTTGTGATTTCATTTGATTTGCATTGTCTTAGGTAATCTTCATATGTTATGGTGGATCTTTGTTGATTGTTAGGCTAGGATTTTGTGGTTGAATTCATTTAGCCTTTCAATATTGTTATTATTTTTATCCATTTTCACCATATACAATATTAAAATGTAAATTACTTAATGCGGATCTCCATGAGTCATGGTGAGACCCATAGCAATGTCCTAACTCAACCTTCAATGCATTTTTGGACCAAAAATTACCATCCAAACAAGATAATCCAACTAGACACACCGAACCATAACATAACTAATTATACTGAGTGCAAACCACCATAAATCACATGTGGATCAAAAACACCAACAAAGAACAAAACTAAAACACTGCACAAACCACATAAGCATGTCCATGAAATTCTAGCATAAGATTCAACATATCTGATGGCCACCAAATACTTTCTAGACCAATCTGATAGACACCCTCATTATTAGAATATAATAACAACCAACTTTTGCAATTTGCTAACTAGAAAACCAATCAATGCAACATCCACAAGACATAATCCTTACCATCTGGAGGAATGCAAAGAATTCTACCAATGAAAAATTAAATATTATTTCTTGCATACATTAAAAAATCTTTCCTGCATACATTAAAAACTCTTTCTTGCATATATTAAGTACTCTTTCTTGAATATTGAACTTGCCACAACCAACACTAAAATATTGAAAAAAGGAACCTACAATCTTACAGGATCATATCTAGACCAAACTACATTTGAACAACCAAGTTTGACATCAATGACAGCCAAACTCAGGTACATAACTCATATTTCAATAAAAAAACCAAAAACTCGTACATTTACCATCGTAATTATTAATATATTTGACTCTTTTATTTTCCATATCTCTTAGCTCAAATTCATGTATTTGCTTTCATTTTTATTATATACATGCTTTACAAGATGTTATTAATGAGTCAAGATTACAATAAATAGTTTGATTATTGGCCTCTTTTATTTTCCACGTATCTTAGCTCAAATTTAAACATTTATTTTCAATTTTATTATGTGCGATCTTTTCAAGTTGTTATTAATGAATCTACATCATAAATAGTTTTGATTATTGGTCTCATTTGTTTTCTATATCTCTTAGCTCAAATTCAAACATTTACTTCCAATAATATTGACTTAACATATAGTTAATACTTGCTACCACTAATTATGGACCAACTAGCTTGGGTGGGTTTGGATAGGTGTGAAAACCATATCGTATGAGTTTAATTTATTTATTTTTGATCAGTAATAATATTTTATTTATTAATATAATGGAATAAAAGCTTACATTGCAGAATTACAAAAATTATGATAAATCAGACACTATCATCCATCACCCCCTTTACAATCGCCAAGAATCCACCACAAGACTACTGAAACTTTGGCATTCTTACAAATTTTTCCAAGATTACATAATTCAAACAAAAATTGAGCAAAATGAGACTCCAAACATCCATTAAAAATCAAAGACCATGAGCCTCGAAACCCACCAAGCAATGCCCCTACCGAAGACACCAATACCTACACTACTTAAATGTAGTAGAGAGAACACAACAACAATAGATATACACGACTATATATATAAAAAAACCATCATAAAGGAAACCCACAAAAATACCATCCACAACCTCGCCATGCAAAACAAAACTAGGGCACATTTAGGGAAAGCCACTCGACCCTTCATCAACATTGCCACAACCACCACCACCCATCTCTACACCATCACCCACACACTCTACCGTGCCCATCTTGATCCTTCTCTTCCTCATAAAATTCCCTTTTCCATTTCCTTTCATTTTCGGCTTCACAACATCACCCCTTGTAGAATTGCTTACCGTAGGGCACTAGGGCTCTAACTCCTATCTTAGAAACAACTTGAGAGAGTCCCATGCAATGGTTGCCTCTACTCTCCACTCATGTTTATCCAGACCAAAAGGCCAACATATGCAGGGGACTAATTCAAGAAGTTTGTGAATACCATCAATTTCCAACCCTTCCCCATCATCAAAATCAGCCTTCGACATCGCCATTGTCAAAAAGTTCCATCAAGCCAGCCAACTAGTCATCTTCCACATAGAGTCTTATGACTTAAACCAAATAATATTTCCTCTCTCCCAATTCCAGACCCCATGTAGGACCATGGTCAACACATCGACATTAATCCTGTACTTATGCATGGTCTCAAGGAGAGTCTCTCTCAACAACATCATCAAAATATGAATGAACGCATCCTCACCATATTTGAAAATGCATTTCAGCCACTTCTCTGAGATATCACCAAAAAATTCCAATTATTCCTAGGAAGTGTATAGGTTAAAGGTGGCCTCCATACTTGTCACCACCTCACAAACACCTGCATCCAATACTACCAAAAATGGGTCCGAGGCCCTTTAAATAAATAAATGCCCGTCCCATCCCACACTCCTTCCTTACCACAAAATGAGTAATTTTAATGATGCCCTTGTACATATCCTACCACATCAACCTCCCACATATTTTGAAAATCTTCCAAGTGGGTTTCGTGCACTTCATCAAATGATGTTGCCCATTTGGACAATGCATCTGCCACATCATTTCCAGTCCTTCTCACATGTGTGAACTTGTAATTCTTGAATAAATTTAAATCATTTTTGATTTTGGAGATATATTTATTTAAAATCTAATCATTTGCTTCCCCTTTAATAATCACATTAATAATGATTTGTGAATCCCCTTCAAGGTGCATATTTTGAACTCCAAATTTCAATCCCCTCTGAACTGCCAATAATGCTACTTGAACTTCCACTTCATTATTGGTGTCCTTCTCAAGTTTTTGAGCACCCAAAAACACAATATTCCCATTCCAATCCCTCATGACAACCCTTGCACCTGAGACCTTTGGGTTTCCTTTAGAGGCACCATCAAAATTGGTCTTATACCACCCTATCAGCAGCAATTCCCATTTTTCTTGGATAATAGAGGAGAGAATCGGATTAGCCTGATAAGGCCCATGAATAGGACTCTATGAGGTTTTTTTTATAGATACTACTTGTCTCAAATTAAATATTATCTAATTTAAGTTTGTTTTTGGATTTTTTTACTAAGAAAACTTTGATCTCCTTTTTTTACCATTCCATTTGATCCAACTCTACAACCCTCATGGATTATCGTAAGTTTCTACCCTCCAATGTTAAATTAAGAAAACAAAATCTAAAAAAATAATTAGAAATATGGAGATAGAGAGGGAGACAAAGATATAAATAGCTCTCTCTCTCTCTATATATATATTTTCCCCCTATCTCTACCTCCTTACCTCTCTCTGTCTCTCTTCTCCTATCTATCTTCCCTTTTTCTTTCCCACTATATCCATCTTTCTATATTCCTATTTATATAGTTATCTCTCTCTCCATGTCACTTCCTCTTTCTATATCTCTCTACTTAATCTTTTCTTTGTTTATCTCCCTCTCTCTCTCTCTCTCTCTCCCCCTCATACACACACTCTCTCCTTCAGGTTTATCTCTCTTTATTACTTGTATCTATCACCTCATTTATCTCACTTTTTCTCTTTCCATCACCCTCTCTATCTATATCTCATTATCTCTACCCATCTCTTATTCACTCTATCTCTCCCTCCATCTATCCTACTCTCTCTCTCTCTCTCTATATATATATCATTTCCTATATCTCTATATTTCTATCTCTGCATATTCCCCCTATTTATATCTCTATTTCTCTCTCTCCCTCTCTCTCACCTCATCCATTTGTTTCAAATTGTATCTATATCTGTTTCTTATTTCTATCCTCATCTCTCTATCTCTCTCTCTCAGTATCTTTCTCTCTAACTGATACACTCTCTCTCTATTTCTCCCTCCCTATCTCTATCTTTATCTTTCCCCTCTCTATATCTCCCTTCCTCTCTCTATTACATGTCTTTTTCACCTTTTTTTCTCCATCTTTTCCCCTCTATCTCTATATCCTTATCTTTGCCTCACCATATGTGTCTATATAGTATTATCTCTACCTCTCTCTTATTCATTCTATTTTTCCTACTATCTCTTTATTTTTCTTTATATTTCTCTCTCCATCTTGCTCTCTTCTCTATCTCTTTCCATCCATATTTTCTACCTCTATCTCCCCATCTTTCTCAATTATTTCTATCCATACCTGTCTACCCATATTTCCTCATATCTCTCTATCTTCCTCTATTTATATCACTTTCTCTCTCAGGATCTCTCTATATCTCCCTCTATCTACATCACCCACTCTATTTCCCTATCTCTCTCTGTCTCCCTCTATTTATATCTCCCTCTCTTGAAATATCTCTATATCTCCCTCTATCTACATTACTGCCTCTCTCTATCTCGATATATCCATATATTTCTCTATCTCGATATCTCCCACCTCTCTCTCCTGCCTCTTCTCCCCCTCTCTGCTCTACCTATCACTCAATTCATCTCCCTCCATCTCCCCTTCTTAATCCCTTCCAACATCTCTCTTACTCACTCCATCCCTATCCCCCTATCTATCACTTCACCTCTAATTCTCTCTCCCTATCTCTATCTATCTCCCACTATTTCTCCCTCCCTCTCTATCTCTCTATGTCTCCTTATATCTCTATCTCTCATATCACTCTCTCTCCCTCTCCATCTTCCTCCACATCTGTCCATCTCTTCCTCTCTATCTCCATATCTCTCTCTATATCTATTTATCTCCATATTTCTCTCTCTCTCTCTCTAAAACTTCATCTCTCTCTCTCTCTCTCTCTCTCTCTTTGTACCTCTATATCCATATTTTTTCCTATCTTTCTCTATCTCTCCATATTTATTCCATCTCTCCCCTATTTTTATCTCATTATCTTTCTGTCTCTCTCTACCTCTATATATATCCCTCTATTTATCACTCCCTATCTATCTCTTCTTCTCTCATCCTCTCCCTATCTATATATTTATATATCTTCCATATCTATCAATTCCTTTCCTCTTTCTCTCTCCATATCCATCTCCATCTCCATCTCCATCTTATCCCCCCCATCTCTCTCTCTCTCTCTCTCTCTCTCTCTCTCTCTCTCTCTCTCTCTTTCTTCCCCCATCTATTTGTCCCTCTTTCTATACCCATTTTCCTCTTTCTCTACATAATATGACCCTATTAGTAATGGAATTTGACTATATTCTTGATTTAAATATTTTATTTCAATTGTGTTTAGAGCCCTAATATTGGACGCATAACTGATTTGAATCTATTGATTCTCTATTGAGATCTTTGTTGTACAAATAAAATCATTTTCTAAATGTCCTTACAATTGATCTTATGTGGGAAGAGAGTAAGAGATTGTTTGGAGTCTCTAGAGACCTTACTCTCTCATATAGTAATTTCAATAACAAAAATATTCATAAATAGGATGTGATTTCTACCTCATATCTTTCTAATTATTACTCCACTATAGAATACTCAAGGGCCAACTTTGGGCTATAAATATTAGAAACGAGGGAGTCATGATAAATGGAGGAGCAGGTTTGAAAATTTGGGCCTAATCTTGTTGAAACAACTAGGATAATCTAATGGTATCCTTGATTCCAAAAATGTGTTACAATAAAAGCTTGTGATGATTCCAAGCGTGAATCTAAAGGAATAATAATACTCCCTATTCAATTTAGTCTTGTTATAGTGATCACTTATTTTCAAGTCTTTGATTTTGATCACCCATATAAATTCCTTCTTGGATGTTCATGGATACATTCTATGCAAGTCGTATCTTTACATAGTATTAATGCATAAAATTCTTTCATGATGGTGGTGAAATCACTATTTGTGTAAATTTTGGCCCTTTTCAATTTTGTAAGAGCCTAGAATTGTAATATCCCAAGTCTAATAAAGTATTCATTAATCAATGAATTACATCCTCATAATCCTATGTGGATCCAACCACCCTAGCTTCATAATACAACTCCAATAACAACATTCCTAAGATCAAGGATCAAGTTGATGAAAAAGGTTGTAGTGAAGACAAGATAAAATAAGTCTTTTGTGTAGGTTAGCTTCTATAATCTATAAATCAAGACAAATACCAATCCCCTCAACCTAATAAATCTTGTATCCCTCCATCTACCCAAGTTTAAGATTCTATCAAACACTCCTTCCCCATACATCCATCCATGTCAAACGAGCCCTTTTTATTTCAAGATCAAGATACATTCCTTCAACCCCCTCATAATCAAAGTCCATCTCAAGACTCAAGTATCTCTTCTATGTTATGTCAATACCAAAGTATCCCACTTTCATTCCATGCCATGATCCATCCCAAATTCAAAATAAAAGTGTTCCTCCATCTCCATCTACCGATCCTAACACTCTCCTCATCCTCTTTATGATTATAATCCTCCACAAGATCGAGTCATACCTATCCAAGCAATTCATTTCAAAGAACCAACTGAAATAACATCCAAACTTTTGCATTCAAAATCTCTGTATACCCCTAAGTCATTCATTTCATCTTATATCCCTTACCCTATTTAAATACATATTGCCTTACTTTTATCTTGACTATTCTATCCATACCCTTCATCATATATTTAGTCATCCTATCTTTGTCTTTGCTTCCCATATTCAATCTTTATTTATCTATTATATTTTATATAGATATCATTTACAAGCTTACCAAAATCATCATCATTATAGTTACAAGAAATAGATCAAAACTTGTAAGTTCAAAGTGGGGAATTAGCAACCTAGAGTCAAGTTTCAATCAATAGCATGACGAATATCAGTTTATCCATCTCATCCCTAATATGGGGCATCTCCTTGACCTATTCATGAGGTTGGATCTATGCCATTATCTTGAAAAAAGAAATATCACATGCACTTGACATTCAAACAAAATCAAACTATGCACTATGCAAAACAATGATATTGAGATTTCACAAAAATCATGAGAAAGAGACCGATGCTAGTCTAAGCCACTTTGTTGCATATATTATATCCTCATCTATCATGTATCTATCACTATCTATCTAGCTAGGACTTTATGAATGCAATTTTCTTATATCAGACACTGTCTAGTTATCTATGCCTTAATGAATGCATCTTTCTTATATTATGTATAATATTATATCTAGACAAAGCTTATCCTTTTGGAAAGATATATGTTGGTAATTGAATTATTTTTAATTTCTCTTTTCGTTATTGATTTATATTTAGATCCGTCTTGCATTTAACATTTATATCTTTATATTTTATCTTTGATCTTTTTATCTTTTCTTTTATCCCATTTTGAGGAAGCTCAAAGCAATCTCAATCTTGATATCATGGTGAAGAGTGGGGAATGGAACATGGTTACTATTTTTGAATACTATTTGTAGAGTCTAAGTCCATGCAAAGGGATACCAAAATTACCCTAGATATTCATACCTTGAGTAATGGATGGAAAATTAGGGTTTCACAAGTTAGGCTTTGTAAATTAGGAAATGACCTAACTTTCAAATGCATCACATTAAAAGGAGGATGAACACAATAGATCTAACCTCAACTCTATTTAAGAAGAGGTTTAGATGCTGATTGAAGTCCTATTTCCTTTTGTTTGAGTTTAAATTTTAATTAGAATGATGTAATTTGAATGTTAAATCTAAGGTAAGAAGGTACATGCATGAACTAACAACTTGGATTGATTATGCTAATTGATAATGAAATTGAAACTTCACCACAGGTACATGAATGGATATAGAATTTGATTGTGCACTTGTAACTAAAATTTGATGTTGAATTGATAAGACTAAGGCACCCAATGCCTTGGTCTCTTCAGTTGCTATCGAGAGATTTGGAATCTAATGTAGCCTGGCAACCACTTGTAAAATTTGATGTAGAAATCCGAGAACCAGGGAACCCCAACACCTTGGTCCTAAGTGTGAGGCCTCACCTCGACTCAGTCTGACATTTTAGTGATTTTTATATATTGACTATCATGGATACTTTATTTTGATGCATAATGAAACTTAGTACTGATATGATTTCAGGATTTGGATAACATTGCTATATTTTGATGATTTACTTATATGCTTTATGAGATAGAACACTACATGATTGTTAGATAAGATGATATTGCGATGATAGATGTCGTTATTGAATTTGTAGGACTTTACTATGATAATAGAATTATGACATATGGTTTAGTTTATGTGAATTAGGATGAAATTGCTTATGTGAAATTGCTTGATAAAAGATGTATTTAATCTATTCAGATGTAAATTGTATGCAAGTGATGATGTGTATTGTTATTCCTTTGAATTATATTATATGTGGATATTTGAAAGTACTAATGTGTAAATTGAGATGCACAGGAAGTTATCCATGTGACCATGGAAATTTTATGGAAAACCAAACCTAGACTTACGTATGTTCGTAAGCCAGGGGTTGTCTATTTGGAGAGACAACACCCCGTTTGTGTTGTATTTTATTCGTAACAGTATATGCTGCATGTGTGTTGAGTGTTATTTAAATTTTTTGTGTAAAATCCATAAGAGACGATTTCATGTTTTAAATTGTAAAAGTGTTTTATTTGTGTCACTTGACACATGTGTGGATTTAATTTTAAATATTTTATTTTTGTCTCTTGGTGGGAAAGTGTTCAACTATAGCTTTTTCAAATAATGTAGCGTGATGTCATAAATACCTTGGGAAAAGAATCTTTGGAAAGGTCAACATATGTTTGACCCGAAAATAAACTTCAGAGGGGTTTAAAATGGATTAAATGAACACCTAGGGGTAGTTTAATAGGGTTTCCTAAAGCCCATAAGGTATACCTAAGGGTTAGGGGTAATTTTAGGCAAGTTTCTACTCCTAAGTGACCTTCTTGACACTCTAAAATTTGAATTTTCTGAGTTGTGCGAAAATTGAAATTAGAAATTTGAACCTAGTAGTAAACTTTCCTTTTTGAATGAGAGTTCTCTTTCCCATTCTATCTTACCTTCCTCTTTAGTTTTTAGAAACTTGTGAGAACTGAGAGAATGAGCTTCTTAAGCAAGAATTTGAAAATTTGAGGGTAATCACCCACTCTCCATTTTTGGAGACAAGAGAATTTTTGAAAAGAATAGAATAGATTCGAATAGAAAATTTGGCTAAGAGTAGAAGAAGAAGATCCGTGGATTGGGCAGCTCTTCCTCAAATACTATCCTACCTTTGGGCAGATTAAGGTTGATCACATTCTTCTTTAAAATGACTCTTTCTTTGCATGTTTTTGAAAGTATGTTGGTGTAAGAAACTTGTTTTCTTGTATGTCCTTTTTGGGAATTTCATTTGGTGTTTTGCATTATGTTTGTGTTTGTGTTTTTTTTGGGATTTTTTCAAGACCTCTTACTCTTGGGAGAGAGAAGGATCTTGTGGGTGGTAGCAGTGACAACCCTCGAGTGAGAGACTCTTGTTTTGAGAGCGATCACAAGGGATTTTTGTGTGACCCTTGCTGCATGGCCTGTTTGTGCAATGAGGGTCATAAGGAGGGATATAAGGCTAGAATGCCTTGGGGGGCATAAGGAATAAGGGGTTGAAATTTCTTGATGTATTTGTTGTGCAATGAGGTGGCTACATATTTTCCATACTTGCAGTTCTCCTCAGGGTATTGGTGCACTACCACCCTTGAAAAGGTCATCACCAAAGTGTGGTGTAGTGTAGCCAAGTTGGGAGTGTGTTTGAAATCTGTGTGTTTCTGTCTTCTATGTGTTACCATGTTTGTTACCTGTCTAGGGCTTGGTTCTTCGAGCTCGGGGGTGGCTACCAGTTAGCCTAGGCTGGGAGGTGAGCACTCCATGGTCATAGTTGTGATTTAATATGCAGGAATGTCGGGAGTAAAGGATAGGACAAGTGGAAGGTTGTAGGAAATATTGTTGCAGAAATTTATGTGTAGTTATTATTATTAGTTTTAAAAGCCCTCATTTGTTGAAATGAGAGGCAAGTTGTAAATTTGAAATGTAGACATAAGATTAGTTATTGTATTTAAATAAAGAAACATCTTGTAAATATTGCAGAATATATTTAGGTTTGTAAAAAAAACTAGATATATATTCATATTTTCTATTTGGAAAGAAATACTTTTGAAATTGCATGCAATAGTCATTTTAATATGAAAATCAATTTTATTTAATTCGGTGTTTTTCTCTTATCTGTGAATTCGTCTTCATTTTACTTGCAGAAAAATATGAGTTGTATTTGCTGTTAGATTTTAAGTATATATAAAAAAAATGTGTTTATTTAGTTGCTGTATTAATTGTAGAATCAATGAATGTATTTATTGCAGAAAAGAATAATGTATTCCTAAAATAGTATTTCCTAAGTTCAGAAAAAAAAAATATATCCGATGTGTTATGATAAATAGTTTAGCAGGAAACTTATTCCATTTTTAGGCATTTAAAATAAAAACAAATAGGAAAGGCATTAACTAGAATTGCATGCATATAGTAGATTTAAAAATAAATTTTATAATTCTGTTTTCTGTAAAACAATAGACTACAATATAGTTTTGGAAAATATCCCTCCATTAAATAGATTTATTACTATACTTCCTTTCCTACAATTGTAAATCAGAATCTTCCATGATTTCGATGTTAGTTTAAGAAAATAAATAATAATATAAGTTATAAATAAATATATATATTTATATACATGTAGAAAACATGTATATATTTATATATACTTTTATATAAAACATATCATATAAATACCCTCCAAAACAAATGAAAAAAAAATAAATTTAAAGAATAAAGCCTAATCTTATATTTTTAAATGTATTTAGTGTGATAGATACTTAATCATGCCCTAGTTAATTTAATTAGAGCATTAAATTTTAAGTTTGGATTTAAAAGGGATTAATTTAAGCACCTTTCATTTTGAGGTTAGAATGGATGCTAGAAAAATAATTTTTAATTAGCTTTCCAAGTCGATTGATAGCTACCCGTAATTAATTTTGCCCGTGTAAATTAAATTATCTAAATTAAGTGACACTTTAAACGATTATTTTAATTATTGATTTAAAAATGGATTTTAGACTATATAGTCTTATTGGAGACTAAATTTATCTTCATCTACTATTTTTAAAGAGTTTGTTTTAATTAAACTATTGACTATGTTTGATGAGAAAATAAATTTAATCATTTAGTTTCCCGCAAATAAATTTTAATTAATTTCGTTACTTAGTTTAGTATCAGAGTTAGCTCGAATATTGATATGGCAAACATGTTAATGCATGTCGGGTTAGCAAACTTTGTTAATTAATTAGTATTTTAAAAAAAAAATCATTCCGTTTTTGCCCTAAATTTTGGGCATGACACTAAGACAGGGGTGCCCAATTCCCTAGTCATTGAAAATTAAGTCTAGATTATGAGGTTAGGTCTATACTAGGCTTTGAATGTTATAAGTGTTTTTTTGGATCCATTGGGTACCCGTATCTGCACACAAGAGAAAAGAAAGGTGGTTGTGTATAGGTTTGTTCCTTAGGTAAAACCCTAGGTTTGGAATTAACCTTAATTGAAATAGAAATTGAACTTCAACTGAATTGGAAAAGCTTCTCTTTTGAGGGAAAGGTTAAAATTCTTAAATATAGATGATTACACCTTCAATAAGTGATGCAATGCTCTTAAGATAAGTCCTCCATGTGTTGATGCAATAACACGATAAGTCACATAAAATCCATAATTGAATCATGTATAAAATATAAGATGAAGATGTCTTGATGAAAATTTCTACTCATTGAATTGGATTTGCTCTTGAGGAAGTTGAAGAATTGCTCTTGAATGGATGCTAATGTTAGCACAAGATAAGATGTTGAAAATGAATTGAGAGGGATGCCTTATATTGTTTTTTCATAAATAAAATCACCATTAGGCCAGAATTGATATATTTTGACATGAAGTGTGATTTAAATTAGATAAGACCACCAAATTATCCTCCCAAAATTTTGGAAAAAAATTGTGGGACTATGTAGTATACTATCTAGTCCATGGGGTTTTCACTCGGTGAACCTAAGTTATATCATGCGCGTTCATGAGATACTAAATAATCCCCCTATTTTCAAAAAATATTTCCCTAAACTCCTTTTTGTCACCCCCTCCCAATACATAGTTTCAATTAAAAGCCCCCTATTTTCACCAAATATTGCATTTTTTCAAAGACCAAATTAAAAACCTCTCTATTTTCATTGATAGGCAATATATTCTACCCTCATTTTAGAGATACTAAACCTCTAAATATGAATGCATGTGACATAATATTTCCTAGCCAGTGAAGCCCCCATGACCTGGTCCTATCAACTTTTTTTTGAAATTCTAGGGATGCAAGATAATGAGATTCTGTTCCCAATTCCAGCTCAATGGCTCAAATCATAATGCATATGTATGAAAAATATCTTTTATAATTAAAATTAGGGTAATTTTAAGGATAAATCAGGATAAAATAACAAAGAGCACACCCAAAATTAAGGGCCCAAATAAGAGTGTGATGATGTAATAAAGTGGAATAAGACCCATAATATTGAATTAAATACTAATTAATTACAATAAAGATCCTATAATGCATATAGGAAAGGGAAATACTAAAATAGGTGCTAGGAAAGTGTCAAATTGAACACACTAATAAAGGTGTACAATTTACAATGCTATATTTATCCCCTACTTTAACAGAGCATGATCTTAGGGTCATACTCTCGGTAAAGTAAAAATGAAAAGATAGAGAATGTAAGAGAAAGACTAACTAGGGATAGGATAATATTGAAGGATAATCAATCTCACAAGCATAATATCCTATCAATCCATGCAAGCAACCTTCAAATATAAACAAAAACAAACAATGTTAGTGATAAAACATAAATTTCCAAGTCAAGTAGTTGAAGAGACCTTGATAATCAAAATGTCTCAACCGCTAATATCATTCTCAATATGTTATTGCAAGAGCACAAGTGGACTTATAGAAAGAACAAGGACACACACCAATTGAAAGCATAATAAAACATGATCTAACACTAGCAAATCATGTTATGCTATGGGTTCATGGGAGGAAAAAGAAGGAACATGGATTCCATGGGCTAGAAAGTTGCTTTATGCTAGGTGATCCATGTTGGGGAGGAGAGTCAGAATAGTCTAGCTATGTTTTTCTAGTTCCACTCATTTTGCTAAAATGTCACTGTTTGGTTTTAGGAGTTAAGCATATCATATAAGACTTGTTGGTCTGATTTTGAGCATGCAACAACCTATATATGACATGAAAATATTAATGCCAATTTTTGTGAATGAAACATATCATATGAGACTTTTTGGTCTAGTTTTGAGAATGAACACCCCATATAAGACATAAAAAAGTTGTCTATTTTAAAATATGAAACATCTCATATAAGACCTGTTGGTCTAGTTTTGAGAATAGACACCCCATATATTAAATCCAAAATATACTACCAAAAATGATGCTCTGCGAAATGGACAAGTGTTAGACTAAATCCTCTAGTTGTATAACACACAAAAACACAAAAAACCATTAGTGTTAATTAACCAAAAACTAATTTAAGCAGACATATCAAAAGAGACACTAAAAACATGATAAAATATTTAACTACGGAAGTAAATACAACAAGGCATCTCCAAATGTCTTTTAACATTCTCTTAGCTCCTTCTCCTTTGTTCCTCTCCTCTCCAGGTTCCAAATTAGTGTAGCTCTCAACAACTTTTTGCACTATGGATGCTTATGAAGATTCAAGATTGTAGATGATTATGAGTTATGTTATGTAAGTGTGAATAAAAACTGAAATAAGAGATTTATCTAATTAATTAATTGATTTTAAACCAAAAGAATGAATATGATGCTAAATGCTCTCTAGAAATGCCTATAGATTAAATGCATACAAGTTTTCAGGATTTGAATTATGAAGAAATGAGCTCTAGTTATAGGAAAAATGGAGCAATGGATGGTTGAGATTGAGTAATCTCAACAAGGGTCAGGATTGAATGATATTCAATCCATGTGAGGAATTTGAACCCAATCCTAAGATGACAAGTGTCAATATGAGATAGGTTGAGAGGAGAGGGAATAAGGATTAAATGCTTGACATGACCTGAGAGTTAACTTGGGAGTTAAGGTCAAGGTTGGGTTGAGTGAATAAATTCTTTATTCAAAGAATAAAACTTTTATCCAATGGATAAACTCTTGTGCAAAGGTAAAAGGGATAACCATGGTCAAAACAATAAATGCTTGAGGAGACACATGAGTCATATGAGGGTTGAGTTAGGGGTTAACCATAAATGATCATGTAAGAGCCATAAGTGGTTTGGAAGACTTTAGAGGTTAAATTGTTGAACACACCAAGCATTAAATGCTTTTCAAAGACTTTGAAGTCTTTGAGAAGTGACTTCAAGTTGCTTAGGAATGTGACAATAATTAGGGGGTGGATTAAACTAATTAGAAAGGGGTTAGAAGAATCTAGAAGGGGGTTAGGATTGCAAGTGGGTTTGGTGGGTGAGAGAAAATAGGATTTTAATTAAAATAAAATTAATTTATTTCAACTTGTGGTTGCAACTTGCATTTGTAAGAAAATGCAAGTGGGGGGGGGGGATAATGATTTAAATAAATGTTTTATTTAATTTATTTAAAAAAGGAAAGAGGATTAAATTGAATAAATAGTATTTATTCATTTAATTGAGTGTGAATTTGGTTGAATGAATGAATTAAAATAAATTGAATAATTTATTTAATTAATAGGAGAATGTTTGAAGATGAATTAATTAAATATTAATTTAATTAACTGATGGCTAGTGGATTTTTAATTAAATAAATACAAAATATTCATTTAATTAAAATGGACATATTTATGTGACTACATTTGTCCCTTTTTGAGACGGTGCAATTTATCGCGTTGTTTCAAAGAAAGAAAAATAGGTGTGAAGAAATGCCCCATAAAATGTTAATTTAATGGGTGGTATGCCCCCTCGAGAGATGGGCCAAAAAATTTCAAAAAATCGAGTGATCTCGCGAAAAAGAATGAAAATTGGAAGGGTGGTAGAAGAGAAAAAGTTAACAATGCTCGTGAAAAATAGAAGAAATCGAAGATAAAATGAAGAAATGGGAGGCTCGGGAAGTTCACGGGGACCACGGCGGTGAGCGGGGGAAAAATTAGGGTTACAGTGAAGGATTTATATGGGAAGAAAGGGGTGAAAACAGGCTCATTTGCATTCGCGTCCATAGTGAAATTTTAGCTTTGATAGTGACTTTTTGGAGGAGCAAGCAGCAGTCAGGATGCCGGTTCCCATAGCAGAGCACCGATTAGAGCGAGTCCGTCGATTCCAGCGGCCAGACGACTATGGACCAACGGTATGTAAATTTGAATTTTTGATTTTTGTGCATTTTTGATATGTTTTTTGCTGAGTCCAAGTTGAGTCGACACAATAGTGCTAAAACTATGTTTTGGTGCTATTGTTAACTTAATTAGCACTATTGTGCCGCTATGGCGCTATTGCGTAGTGGTTTTAGTGCTTTTGCCAAGGTTAGCACCATTGCATAGCTGTTTTAGCGCTTTCGTTTGTTTAGCGCTATTAGGTAGTTGATTGAGCGCTGTGGTGGTGAGGTAGCGCTATCATGTAGTCAATGTAGCACTATTGTTGTTTGAGCACTATTGCCTAGTTGATTGAGCGCTTGTGTTAGGAGATTAGCACTGTTGGGTGTAAGATAGTGCTTTTGTGTAGGAAAATAGGTGCCCCAGTTTGTTTGAACAAAAATCTCCCGATGCCAATGATGGATGGATGGAGAGATGAGGTGAGAGTTGTTTTGAACCATAGCAACCTTGATGAGACTTAGGTCATTAGGATAAATGCCTGCTGAAGTCTAGGGGTGCCATGATTGCTTACCTGTTGAGACCCGAAGATGCTTGATCAAAGTATCTGTTGATAGTCTAGGTTTAAACTTAAGAAAGTTTGAAACAAAACAATTGATGATGATGGTTGATGCACTTGTGTAGGAGGATCTTCGCGTCTTACAGTTGTGCGAGAGGCATCCCGCCACATAAGTGTTGCACGATCGTTTGACAGAGGCCAAGGTGGATTGCATTGCAACAACAGGCCTGTACGATGTGATGTATATGCCCATGGTTCGGATGAATCACAATTTGATTATAGCATTGGCAGAGTGGTGGCATAGTAAGACATGTATGTTTCACTTAGCGTAGGGGGAGATGACAGTTACATTGGAGGATGTATGGCGCATCCTGCACATTCCAATTCGAGGAGACCTGGTGACATATGACCGATCTTGGGGGATAGTAGCTATACAATGGTTTTTTGAGGAGGATGTGTATATTGATGATAGGTCGATAGCTTGGGAGGACATAGCCGCCTTGTATGAGCCATTACCAGCAGTGCTATCATGGATAGTTGGGGGACTGCTGTGTCCAGATAGACGATCGCATGGACTTGCCATTGGTTGGGGGCAGGTGATTGAGAAGATGATTATAGAGGGGACCTGGTTTGCATGGGGACCGTGTGTGCTATCGCACTTATATCAAGATCTTCATGAAGTTGTATACTGAGGGAGGGGCTCATTGGGAGTGGGGATCACTCTGCTGCACATTTGGGTGTGGGAGCATCTACCTGTGACGCGACCAGTCAGTCTAAGATTTCAAACAGTGGATCAGCCCTATGTATACATGTATGGAGGGATGATGAGTCAGCCCCACCTAGGGAAGTTAGAGTGGTGGCAGCAGGCATTGGATGACTTGGATACAGTGATCTGGAGGCCGTATATTGAGTGTGAGTCATGGGAGGATGATGTAGAGGCATTTCCATATGTGTTCATGACATGGTACCTCATTGGTAGGACAACCTACAATGTGGAGAGATAGTTGCCTGATAGGGTGTTGAGATAGTTTGGATGGAGGCAGGGATTGCCTAGTGGTTCAGGAGAGTATGCACAGGTGGTATGGGAGAGGTACTTATGGGGGCCAGTGCTACCATATGATCAAGCTTTGGTAGAGTTCTACACATTACAGGTGAGACCATGGCATATGAGGTCGGGGATGGTGGATGCTAGGGTTTCAGAGGAGTATACACGGTATATTGCAGCACATCCGATTCCATGGATATCAGATCCGACAGAGCCAATTCCAGATTTTGAGGAGGAGAGGGGACAGAGATGGACGAGGAGAGGAGGTCGCAGAGTAGTAGGTGGATGGGGGAGAGGGGATGGTGGTGGTGGGGATGGAGGAGGAGGAGGAAGAGGGGGGTGGTGGGTTTGGAGGAGGTGGCGGATTCAGAGGTGGGGTGGGGGATTCGATTGTAGATAGAAGATGTAGAGGACCTATGACTCATTCCCATGGAAGAAGATGAAAATAGAGTATGCATCCATTTGCATTACTATGTACGAATGATATGCAACTATTTATGAATGTATGGATGGATGGAATGCAATAGAAATCAATATATACAGATGAGATGGAATGACGATCCATAGTGCTTTATTTTTCATCATTGAGTGTTTTAAAATGTTGTAAGAAAATACAATCAACTTGACATAATGATTCAAGATGACCTGAGTATTCCTTACATGAATTTTGATATAGCAAGTTAATACAAGCAACTTGATATAATGGATCAAGTTGACTTGAGTATTTATTGCGGAACAGACAAGGATTATCTCCTTTCATGCATGAATTGGAACGTCCTCTTTGATCTTTTGCTGATCATATCGTGAGACAAGTTCATACCATAGTAAGAGATAAACCATTATCGAGTTTGGATGAGGTAGTAGGAACCATAGATGGAGCATGGTACCTGCAAGCAAACAACATATATAAAGAATAAAGAATATGGACACTTGATAATGGTTCATGCTCATATGGTCGAGGTATATGCTGTAGTCAGCAAGCCGTAGTGATCTATGACTATATTTCGCATAAGATCACGTAGCTTAGTGAACTTCCCACATAGACACCATTAGGACATGCCCCAAAATTTCATCGGAATAATTCGTAGAAGACATACAAACAATGTTGTAGGAACCTGATATATATAAACGAATGAATAACCTACAAATCAACCAAGTACTTGATAGCTTAAACAAAATTTTCTTGTCAAAGAAAATTTCATCTTGTCTTTGTTTTTGGAAAGGAAGGATGCATCCTTGTTAAGACAGTTTGCGTGTTTGAGGTTGATTGTTTGGTTGATCGGATAAGTGGTCATTGTTGGAGTATTTCACAATGTTTGCTTGGTATCTACTTGAATTCGTATATATAAAGTGTTGCCATGTTTTTGATTGTTTGATGTTTTTGGATTTTGTGAGATGGTTTTTTTCAATGTTTTTGGTATTTGGATGATTGTTTTGACTGTTTTTGGAGTTTTTGTGAGACAATTTTCTGAATGTTTTTGGTATTTTGTGAGATAGTTTTGAATGAAGAACTTAATGAATCACAAAATAATGTAGTATCCACTTCCATCAAACTAGATTAAGGGTATTGCCCCAAGTTTAGACATGACTATGAAAAAGCGGGATGCCAAACATGTGAGGTACTTATCCTGGATTGCAAATTGATAACAAGGCATGGTTTTGATGGATGGATGGGTGGATGTAGTGAATGTGATCGCAACAAGTTTGAAAGACAATGGAGCCATAGCCTTTACGAGTGGTGCCTATTTGCCAGGTTTTCACCATCGCACTTACCCAAGGTGCCACTAGAGTGGTTGTTCTCCGTTTTGATGCATGATTTTTCTTTACTATTTTTATGTTTTTGTATTTTCTTCAGGATGTTTATCTGAATCTTTTTTGGCATTTTTTTGGTGTGTATGGGAGCCTGATGCTCTGTGCAACTCATGTATAAAACTTTTGAAGGTGCATGCTGTTGATTGGATCTGCTAGCGGTTCCCCTTCTGAAGTAGCCAAATGATATGCCCCAGACCCAAATACAATAGTGATAACATATGGATCCAGCCAGTTTGATTCAAACTTCCCTTGATGTTCTAGGTTTGGTTGGTTACGAGGATTCTCTCAAAGATCAAGATCACCTACCTCAAATGTATGAGGTCTAACTCGATGATTATAGCTTCTGCTCATGCGCTGCTGATAGGCCTTGAGGTGATTGTATGCAACTTGTCATTTCTCATCAAGTAGCTCTAAGTCTTTAAGACGTGATACTCTATATGCTTCATCATTGATGAGATTGTGCAAGGAAACCCATAGAGATGGTATCTCGACCTCGATAGGTAAGATAGCTTCTGCACCATAGACTAGTGAGTAGGGAGTTGCGCTTGTAGGGGTTCAAATGCTAGTTCAATATACCCATAGTGCTGGATTCAATTGAACATGCCAATCATGACCGACATTATTGACTGTCTTCTTGAGGATTCTTAATATGTTCTTGTTTGATGCTTCGTCCTGACCATTGCCTTGTGGGTAATAGGGAGTGGAAAAGCGGTGTTGGATGTGAAACTTCTCACAAAGCTCACGAAAATCCTGATTTTTGAATGGAAGACCATTATTTGTGATGATGGACATGGGCACACCATACTGGCAGATGATGTAATTAAGGATGAATGAGTCGATCTACTTGCCGGTGACTTGGGTAAGTGGAACAACTTCAATCCACTTTGTGAAGTATTTGGTGGTGGTAATAACGAATTTGTGGCCATTGGATGAAGATGGATAGATTTTACCCACAATTTCAAGGCCCCATTGACAAAAAGGCCATGGTGTTGTGATTGGCTGTAATTCTTGTGCTGGTGCAAGTATTAGGTCTCCATGAACTTGGCATCTCTTGCATTTTCTAACAAAATAGTAGGAGTCTTTTTTCGTGGATGGCCAATAGTATCCAGTGCGCAAGAGTTTCTTGGCTAGTGACAGACCGCTTGCATGAGTTCCACAAATTCCTTCATTTACCTCTTCCAAGGCCTTTGTTATCTCATCCTGTTCTAGACATCGAAGGAGAGTACCATCAAGACTGTGTTGGTATAGAGTTTCAACAATAATGATATATCGAGCGGTTTGGCGAATAAAGGTTTTACGTTGGTTATTTGATTGGTTAGGAGGAAGTGTGTGATCATGGAGATAGGTGTAGAACTCATCATACCATGGGGATTCAGAACCGATAAGGAGACATATCATCTCAGATTCGGGGATATTATAAGCGGGAATCCAAAGCTGGTCGACCAAGAACTCATAGCGTGTTGAATTCTGTGGAAGATCTAGGAGAGATGCAATAGTAGCCATAGCATCAGCAGCTCAATTCTGATCTCTGGGTCTCTGCTCAAAGGTTATAGTAGTGAATGATGCCTTGAATTTGTCCACCATTTGTTTGTATGACACGAGTTTGTCATCCTTGGTCTGATATTCATTTGTTGCTTGTCGAATGACCAGTTGGGAGTCGCCATATTCTTGTAGTTCTTGTAACTTCCATTGTATGGCTAGTCTGAGTCCTTTGATCAAGGCCTCATATTCAGCTATGTTGTTTGTACATGGAAATGTGAGCCTGTAAGACTTTAGGATGCTGTCACCTTGAGGTGTGATAAATAGAATGCCTGCCCTCGAGCCATGCCTAGTATATGAACCATCAAAGTATAGTTTCCATGGTTGTGCTGTTGTGATCATGAATATCTCTTCATTTGGAAAATTGGAAATGAGAGGATGATCGCCTATGAGGGGAGCATCGACCAACTGATCTGCAATAACTTGACCCTTAATAGCCTTATGGTCCACATACTCGATGTCAAATTCACTTAGAATCATCACCCATTTGGCCAAGTGGCCTGTCAATGCTACTTTGCTGAGTAAGTACTTTAGTGGGTCAATCTTTGCAATGAGCTGTACTTTATGTGTTAATAGATAGTGCCTCAGTTTAGTTACTGCCAAGATTACTGCTAGGCAAGCTCGCTCAATAGGTGTGTAATTGAGTTCATAGCCAACTAGTGTGTGAGAGATGTAGTAAATAGCACACTCTTTCCCTTTTGCATTGTGTTGTGCCAATAGTACACCCAATGCTGTGCTTATTGTTGATATATAAAGTAATAAAGGCCTACTTGGATCTGGTGGAATTAGCAATGGTGTATTAATGATATAGTCTTTAAGCATCTGGAATGCTTGCTGGCATCTAGTATCCCATTGAAAGCGGATGTTCTTGTGTAACAGGTGTGTAAATGGGTGACACTTATCTGCAAGTTGTGCAATGAATCTTCGAATGGATTGTAGCCACCCTTGTAGTGTCCTTAGCTAACTGATGTTCTTTGGAGGTGGCATGTCCATGATTGCTTTGACCTTTGCGAGGTTGACCTCAATGCCTTTACTTGAAACAATGTATCCTAGAAGCTTCCCTGAGGTTACTCCAAAGACACATTTCTTTGGGTTGAGTCGAACATGATATTGTTCTAGTCTGTCAAATATTTTCTCTAATATGTCTAGATGACCTTCTCTTGTTAGTGATTTTGCTAGTAAGTCATCAACATAATCTTCCATTATAGTATGCATCATGTCATGGAAGATGGTGGTCATTGCTCGTTGATAGGTCGCTCCTGCATTCTTTAGACCAAAAGGCATGGCATTCCAATAGTATGTGCCCCATGGACATGTGAAGGCTGTCTTATGTTGATCCTCTGGTGTGATCTTTATCTAATTGTACCTTGAAAAGCCATCCATGAGGGAAAGCATGGCATGCCCTACCATTAGGTTCATTATTATGTCGATGTTTGGTAGGTGGAAGTCAACTTTAGGACATGCTTTGTTCAGATCTCTGAAGTCAGTGTAGATATAGATGCCCCCATTTGGTTTGCCGACAGACACAATATTGGATATCCAATCTGCATAATCAATTGGTCTGATAAAACCAACATCTAGGAGTTTCTTAAGTTCTACTTTGACTAGTACTGCAATATGAGGATGCATCTTGCGAAGCTTCTGCTTGACAAGTTTGGCTCCCTTTGCTATGGTGAGGTGATGCATGACTAAATCAGAATCAAGCCCAGGCCTGTCTACATATGACCATGCGAAGTTGATCTGACATTTCTGGAAGAACTCTACAAACTTAGGTTGTTCCTTTGGAGTTAAAAGAGATGCCAGATGTATGTGGTGAGGAGTTTCAGGAGTCCCCACGTTGTATGCTTTTGTCTCTTCAATGAGAATTGTTGATTGTTCCTGCTATGTACTAGAAGGGAGAATGTCAAACCTTTCATCCTCTGGTGCCTCAGAGAGGTTTTCACCATTGGATACACTCTTTCTTTTTACTTTTGCGGGATCAAACAACGCCATAGTGTGGTTTTCACTGGAAGATCTATGTTTTATTGTTATATTTTTGTAGCTGAAAGGTTTGGCATCGGCCCCAAAGTATGTTGTGCTATTAAGTTCAATGGCGAATCCAACTTTGTGATCTCCACTTGGTATGTTATCCCGTAGTTCCAAAAAGTCAATGATTGCCTCATTGTTTTGGAAAAGGTCAAGACATGGGGGATTAGGTTGGTTCCATTCGATGAGTTCAGGATGGATAATGGGCATTACCTCATCAATTAGGTTAAGTTAATTAGATGTGTTAGTGAGGGTTAAGATGTTGTGGTGAAGGTCATTGATGGTACTCTCCCTGTTAGAATCAGGCGTAGGATGTGACGTAGGGTCTATGGAAGAAGTTTCCAGCTCAGGAACCCAAAAGGTCTTTATCTGTGCTTCTCCATAAACAAGGATGTCTTTGCGAGGTGGAGGTGGTGATGTGTCTTCCTCATCTGAAGTATTAAGTTGCATGGAATCAAATTCCCACTCATGTGAGTCAGTCTCTGAGTCACTTTCCAGTAGTCGATTACTGTACCATACAGGGATATCCTTTGAGTTAAACACTGCAGGTGTGATCAATTGATGTAACTTTGGAGGTGAAATGATTGGTGCTGCAGGAAGGATTATGAGGATCAACGAATTTGATACGAGGAGTATCGATAGTGTTGACTCTGCTACTTCTGCTGAAATTTCTGGTGGTGTTGATACTGTTGTGGGTTCTGATACAATTGCTGCTGCTGATGGGGTTACTGGTTTGATTAGTGGGATGATTGGTGTCGTAGATGGTTTTGCTAGGATTTTTAGCCTCAATGGGGCAATTGCTATGGTGTTCGATGCTGCTTTTATAATCAAAGGTGACCTCTTTGTAATAGGTTGATATAGTGGTTTGCTGGGTTTCCCTTTGAATATGAGCTTAGGAAGGATCTCCTTTTGAAAGCCTAGGCCAATGTTATCTTTGGGTTTTAATTCCGGCTGCAGTGGTTCATGTTGTCCTTGCTTGCAAGGTCCCAAAGCACTTTGACCATCATAACCCATTCTTCGCATAATGAGAAGGACTTTGCCATGCTAATTTGTGGGAAGCTTAGCTTGTGGGATTTCTGTGGTGATAGGATCTTTATAGATCCATTCTGCTAAGTCTTCATCTCTGGTCTCTTCTTCTTAACTCTTTCCAAGGATGAACAACATCAAAGTACATGCTGGCTTGATCAGTGGTTGTTGAAGTAACCTTTGAGGTTTACCATGAGTTCTAGGAGAAGTGGGCATTTGTCCAACACAAAAGAGTTGGCTAAGATTGTATTCCCCAGGACCTTCCTCTATTATTTTCATCTTGAGCTTCTCTTGCTTGGGTATAGTGGTGTTTGAATTGGAAAGAGAGGCTGGACTTACGTATGATGTGGAGGAGATGGCTTCTCTATTGTTAGGAACGGTAATTTCTGGTTGATGACTAATATTATGACAACATGCAAAGGGGTTTGCATCGCCCAAGATTGTGATTTATACACCATTATGCGGGAACTTGATACACTGATGGTAGGTGGATGGAATGATTTGCATGGCATGTATCCACGGTCTTCCTAACAATAAATTGTATGGCAGAGGAAGGTCCAGAATTTGACAGATGATGTGTTTCACCACAGGGCCCACTCGGATTGGTACCACAACAACTCCTTTGGATGAATGCTCTGCATCATCATAGGCTTTGATTGTGATCTTCTTGTGGGGATCCACTGATTCAATTGCATATCCCAAAGCCATGACTAATTGTAGTGTAGAAATATTTAGGCCTGCTCCATTATCAATCAAGACTCGCTTGATCCTATGTTGGTTGATAAACCCTTCAATGTGTAGTGAGGTGTTTTGAGGTTGCTGGAAGGATAAGTTGTCACTTTCAGAGAAAGTGAGACAAGGTGATGACCTTAGATTTCCAACCATGGCTTGGAAATGATCTGTATTTAGGTTTGCAGGGACTGACGCCTCTTGGAGAGCTTGATCCAAAATTGTTTTATGGGATGGAGATAGGCGCAATAGCTCTAAGATAGATATTAGTGCGGGCGTTTTGTCTAACTAGTCCACAAGGTTATACTACTTTGGGATAGATGGGGTGCCTTGTGGAGCTGCTTTTATGGTAATCTTGTTGTGACGTGTAACAACATTGCAAGTGGAGCTGGGATTTTTGATGGTAATAGTTGCAATCTATTCACTGGCATCATATAGGTGATTCATAGTGTAATTTTACGCGGCTTGCGTATAATCAATGGTATCTGTGTTTCTCCCTAAAGTGGAAGGACCCCTTTGATCATGTGATGGAAGTGGATTTTTAAACATGAGATGATCATTGTTTATCATCTTTGGGTCATGTCCTTCGATTTCAATTTCACCTCGGTCAATAAGATCTTAAATAAGATCTTTCAATCTATGACAATTGCTTGTCTTATGTCCTTTCCCTTGATGGAAATCACAATGTTCAATATCCCCCCACCATGAAGGTTTGACTTGAGGTTCATAATTTGATGTTTTGGGTAAGGTAACCAGATTTTGAGAAACCAACTGCCATAACACTATTTTGATGAGTTCCCCTAAGGGAGTGTATGTTTGTTTTGGTTAAAAATTTTGTTGACATTGTCTATGTTCCTCTTGAGATGTGTTGCAGCCTTGATTTGGAGGACTAACTATGTTATTCATGGGCAGGGGGTTCTGTCCTGCAAATCGAACTACAGGTTGTGTACTTTTGATAGTTCTTGCATCCACAACCTCATCATTGACGATGTTTTTGTTTTTGTTCTAGAAGTTAGGCTTGTCACTATTGAAGCGTGGGCGAGGGCCATCCTTTGGCTCATTGTATATCTTGATAAGCCCTTTTTTGATGAGAGCCCGCTCACATTTTAAGCCTTTGGTGATCATGTCATTGAAAGAGTCTATCTTTTATGTCTAAGTGAAATTCCATTTCGTCATTAAGTTGGAAATAAATATTTCCACTAGTTCTTGTTCAGGTAAGTGAAGAGAACGTCTGCTAGACATTTGATGCCATTGTTGCAGAAAGACTAAAAATAGATCATGTGGTTTTTGTTTAGTATTACATAGATCAGCCATTGTGATATCACGTTCAATGTTGTGTGAGTAATGTGCCAGCAATTTCTAGATGAGTTCTTCAAATGTCCTAATGCCACTTGGTAAGCGGGAAAACCATGATGTAGTTGTTCCTCCCAAGCTTTGGGGAAAAAGTCGCATTAGGTAAGTATCCTCGTATGCCACTTCAAGGCAAGCTGAATGAAATTCTCTAACATGATCATGAGGATCACCTTTTCCTCTATACTTTTCAAACTCGGGTGTTTCAAACCCTCGCGGAAAAGGTGGCATATGAAGATTCCTATCAAAGGGATAGGGACAAATGTCATTAAGTGAAAATTGATTCATTTTTACACCACTATGAAGTTGTTGGGTGAGATTTTCAACTTGTTGCCGCAACATGTCTATTTCATTTGGAGGAGGAGGAGGTGGGGGATTACCTTGATGAAGGTTATATCTGATGTGATCTCAACCTCTTTCATCCTCATTACGACTTTGGCATTTTGATGCTTGTCTTAGTTGTGCAACGTCAAAGTCAGAGGGTAGTTTAGCCCCCTCTTGAGAAAGTCTTAAAAAGTGAGCATTGACATTGCTCTTGAGTATTTTGTCAAAAAGTCTATTAAAGAGAGGGTTGTGTTGTGCCCTTTCTCTTGCTGCAGGAGTAGGAGTACTTGGATTTTCATCATTTGTGTTTCCTCCAAGAGCTTCTTGGAATTCATTAAGATTTTCCTCCTCTTCCTCTTCAATTTCTTGTTGTCTAGACCTGGATCTGGTATGAGCCATTTTGTTTACAAGTTTTTGTTTGAAGTTTGATGAAAATGATGATGAGTTGGTGATGAAATGAAAGATTGATGTTTGGTGAAGTGCTTTGCATACAGATCCCTAACACTAAAGGTAGATGTTACCAAAGTTCTTCCTTGAAATTTCTTGTTGTGTTTGATTGAAAAAGTTTGATGTGATAAGGTTTAGAGAAATATGAGATGTATTACAGACTCAACTACCTAGTAATGAGAGGATGCACTCATAGACTAGTTTGAACCTGCATAAAATGTCTCTTAGGATGAGTTTATCCTAGATGTAGAGACACTCTAAAAAGTGATGTGTTTTGTGTTTGATTCAAGCAATATCAAAATAGAACTTAGGACAAAAACCTCTTGATGTTTTGAGAGTTGGAATGGATTTGATGAGATGTGAATGTGATAATGAATGAGATGTTCAACTTCAATAAAAAATTTGTGTTACAAAAGGAACAAATTCTTCCTCTTCTTGTTCAGGTGTTGGTGGTTCTTCCCTAGGTGAGTTATATGTGATACAAATATCTGGAAAGAAGGCAGGATTGATCTTTCCTCCCTTATTTTGATGATAACTCAAAACTCTATATTGAGTAAAAGCTCTGTGGTTTAATGATTCTTGATCAAGTTTGTTTGATTTCCCTTGAAGGTAAAGATGCATGTGACATAAGAAGATTCTATGAGAGACAAAGATTTGTCTATTAAGATATAAGAATTTCCTCCTTTTGATAAAAGCCTTTGAGCTTAATGGTCTTTTCTTCAAGTTGATGTGTTGATGAAGATTCTTCTTTCTCAAGATGTGAAGAATGGTCATATAGTTTGATACTTTTGATTATTGCTCTTTGTTTTTGATCTTTTGTGTTTTGAAAATGTGTGTGTTGGATGAATACTTGTGTTGGATTTTGGATTCTTATGATGTTTCTTTGACAAGAAAACAAAGAAGGCACGGAAACACAAGAATGTTGCCTCAAAAGGCACAAGTAAGTATGGGTCTAGATCAACCCAATCTTTTGAATTTTTTATGACCCTTTCCTTCAAATGTTTTTTTTAGGTGTTTTATTTCGAAGCCTAAAGTCGGCTCAATTTATACTGGTTTTGACTACAAAATGAAAACACTTAAAGCACTTTTTATCCCTAAGGTCAAATGGCCTATTGCGATAATTTCAGCCCACATCTTGATATTTCTTCGACTTTGGTACTACATACCTTATGAATCCCGCCATGGTAGGTAAGGATGTGATATACTAAGTCTTGCATGAGCATAACAAATAGATGATCCCTATGATGGGGGAGTCATCACTTTCATCGAGCCACAAGTGACTTTTCAAAAATCTATGTTTCTACTCAAGGAAATATGTTTGGTGAGTATCTTGGGAGCAAAACCTTCTATGCTCTTGCACTGAATTTATCACAAATATCCTCAATTAATAGAATGGGTGGGCTACTACTTAAAGGTTTTTAGTAATGTTTGATGTTCTTGGACATAAGCTCATTCTGCAGTAACTCACTTAAGAGCCTTGTAACTTGTGGTGGGGCCCATTTGTCCTTTTGACAAGTTACACTGGAGGAACAACTATACCCAAGGCTACAACTTTCGCTCTCACCTAATTTCTATAGTGGCTCGAAGGATTTACCGTGCAGGTTGTTCCCAAGAGTGATGTGTCTCTTGGCAGACCTCTCTTAAAAAGATAAAACTTGAGTGTTACTAACACTTTTCTCTTGCACCTAGGACCACGAAAGCCAAGGGAGAGGATAGTGTGTGTCAGAAGTAGGACCACTTGACAAACTCTTTTTGCACAAGTGTGCCAAGCACAAAATACACTTGTTCTTTTTAACTTGTCATTGCAATGATGTTCTATCTATTTGGAGATGTTGCTCCAACAACCATGATGTTGTTTTTAACTTCAAAGGCAATATGTTTGAGTAACTAGGAATTTGAAATCCTGGTCAACTAAAATTGAAACACGTATGCATGAAATAAATCATTTTGAGAACAACTTTGAAAAACTTGGGATTCTTTTTAACTTGCACAAAAATGAAGTGTTGATTGTGAATTTTAGTTTAATGCAAGAAATAAAATTTGTCTTGTCTTGTTTTAAGCACCAAATAGAGTGTATCCCTAACTTGCAATGAAAGCAAATTTGTTTTGTTGATTTTAAAAGCACCAAATGAAAATTTGAATCCTAAATTGCGAGTAAACAAAATTTGGTTTCTGTTGATTTTAAAAGTACCAAAAAGAAGTGTTTTTGATTTTTAGTAACAAAAGGGGGTTAGTTTAAGACCTGCACACGAAACGAATAGTTAGAAACATCTGAAAACATGGTGGGCTTCCACAAGCCTAAAAAATATTATTATCGGTTACAAGGCCTTTCTTTTACAATGTTCTGTTAAAATAGCACTACTCTGTGTAAAAACATAAGCACTACTTAACACAAACATGCTAAAAATATAGACAAAGGCGCTAGACTACAATATGCAAACAACAATACAAGAGCGCTAAAAGTATGGACAAAAGCGCTGTTAATAAGAAAATGCACTATAATATGGGCAATAGTACCAAATTTGAGACAGTAGTGCCATTGTAAGAACAACAATGCTAAAATGTCAAATTGCAATAGCGCTAAAGCGCCAAAGCGTGACTTGTGTGTCAAGCTAAATAGTCAAAAAGTTAGTTTTGTAAAAATAAAAAATGTTGTTGTTTGTTGGATTCACGTCGGGTTCACCAAATGATGCTCTGCAAAATGGACAAGTGTTAGACTAAAGCCTGTGGTCGTATAACACATAAAAACACAAAAAATTGTTAGTGTTAATCAACCAAAAACTAATCTAAGCAGGCATATGAAAAGAGACACTAAAAACATGATAACATATTTAACTACGGAAGTAAATACAACAAGGCATCTCCAAATGCATTCTAACGTGCTCTTAGCTCCATCTCCTTTGTTCCTCTCCTCTCCAAGTTCCAAATTAGTGTAGCTCTCAACATCTCAACAACTTTTTGCACTATGGATGCTTATGAAGATTCAAGATTGTAGATGATTATGACTTATGTTATGCAAGTGTGAATAAAAGCTGAAATAAGAGATTTATCTAATTAACTAATTGATTTGAAACCAAAAGAGGGAATATGATGCTAAATGCTAAAGAGAAATGCCTATAGATTAAATGCATACAAGTTTTCAGGATCTGGATTATGAAGAAATGAGCTCTATTTATAGGAAAAATGGAGCAATGGATGGTTGAGATTGAGTAATCTCAACAAGGGTCAAGATTGAATGATATTCAATCCATGTGAGGACTTTCAACCCAATCCCAGGATGACAAGTGTCTATATGAGATAGGTTGAGAGGAGAGGGAATAAGGATTAAATGCTTGACATGACCTGAGAGTTAACTTGGGAGTTAAGGTCAAGGTTGGGTTGAGTGAATAAATTCTTTATTCAAAGAATAAAACTTTTATCCAATGGATAAACTCTTGTGCAAAGGTAAAAGGGATAACCATGGTCAAAGCAATAAATGCTTGAGGAGACACATGAGTCATATGAGGGTTGAGTTAGGGGTTAACCATAAATGGTCATGTCAGAGCCATAAGTGGTTTGGAAGACTTTAGAGGTTAAATTGTTGAATACACCAAGCATTAAATGCTTTTCAAAGACTTTGAAGTCTTTGAGAAGTGACTCCAAGTTGCTTAGGAATGTGACAATAATTAGGGGGTGGATTAAGCTAATTAGAAAGGGGTTAGAAGAATCTAGAAGGGGGTTAGGATTGCAAGTGGGTTTGGTGGGTGAGAGAAAATAGGATTTTAATTAAAATAAAATTAATTTATTTCAACTTGTGGTTGCAACTTGCCTTTGTAGGAAAATGCAAGTGGGGGGCGGGGGGGATAATGATTTAAATAAATGTTTTATTTAATTTATTTAAAAGAGGAAAGAGGATTAAATTGAATAAATGGTATTTATTCATTTAATTGAGTGTGAATTTGGTTGAATGAATGAATTAAAATAAATTGAATAATTTATTTAATTAATAGGAGAATGTTTGAAGATGAATTAATTAAATATTAATTTAATTAACTGATGGCTAGTGGATTTTTTATCAAATAAATACGAAATATTCATTTAATTAAAATGAACAGATTTATGTGACTACAAAAAATATAGTAAAAAAAGGGTGATATGCAGTGCGCCCCCTTTAAGATGTCAAAATAGTGCTATGATGATGTCTCAAGGAAGCTAGAAACAAGGTTACACACCTTCAAGGTGAAAGAGATATCATTTTAGGCAACAATGCTCATAAATCCAAACTAAAGAGGCATTACTCTTATAAGAAAGGAAACAATAGTTGTATAAGAGATATCTTGCAAAAAGTGTAAATGGAATCCTTAGGAGGAAAACGAGTAAGAGATCTTTTCTCAAAAGACATCTACATCCAAGAGGAGATTTTTCAACAAAAATAACATCATTGACCAGAATAAAGGAAGGGGAACAATAATTCATACCTCTCCCTTGTCATTTTAAAAATTAGGGTTTGACCAATTAAGGTAAAAAAATCAATAATTTTTCTTATTAACCATCACATTAAGGAGGGGAAGAATCTAATAGATCTAATCTCTCTAGGATTAAGATTTTGATTCTTTTCATGGCTCTCTTTAATCGGGCTCTTTCATCCCTATAAGTGATTTGATTTGAATTTGTTGAAGATGTTAAAATTAGGATAAATGTATGGATATTGAAGAGATCGAGCATAAATAGTGAGCTAAAATCATCGCACGAAGCCACAAACATGGATTTGAGCAATAAATGAAGGTTCAGATCTGTTCTGAGAAGTTCGGTTTGAATTGTGGAGACCGTGGTAGTGGTCACCCTAGTCCTCCCAACTTTTTGTTGTCCAAAAGGAAACATGTTCATCTCTATGAATTATGTTGATCCTTCAAAACACAACTCTGTACTTGTTTTCTACACATGAAAAGAAAGGGGAAATTGTTGGGAATAGGGGTTTTCCTAAGTCAAACCCCAGTTTAGGAATTAACCTTGAATGAATAAATGTAAATACTAGAAATATATATCTCCAATCTACAATTGTAGATGATGATGCTTTTATTCTTGAATGAAATCACATAGTTGTATGAAATGTAATGAACATGACAAAACCCTAATCACACACACATTCTTGCATATGAATGATGTAATTTTTCTCCATAATGGTTAAATGAAGAATATGTAGCTTTGAAGATATCAGAAAATGCTTGATGATGAATGCTTCACGGATGCAAGAGTGCTTTAGGTTGAATGTAGATGGAGACAAAATTTATAGATGAAATTAGGCTGATCATATGTATTTATGTAGGTGGTTCTAGGTAAATTACTGATTAGGCCAACCTCCAATGGTCATGTGGAGCCACATAAATAAATTATTGTTGGAGAGATAGGACCCATGCCCTATTTCAAAATTGGGCCCCACTACGATAGACCATGGTACTAGGTGTCATGGTCCTCCTCAGGAAAGGGACCAAAATGAAGCCCTAGGGAGAAGGGTACCCCACTAGGGAACCCATCAGTCGGTGTTCATGGCATACAAGCTAGAGAATATTCACAAAACAGACCTAGAAAAGTGATGAGGATAGGAAATTCTAAAGTAGGGGCACAAAAATGAGATGTAAATTGGCCTTGTGACAATTTAAGATGCTACATTTAGCCCTTAATTTAGTAGGAGTATGCACCCATGCAAATACTCATAGTAAAGTAGATGAAAGAGAGGAGCAATTAGGAGAAAAATCACAAGGAGTATAAGACAACTAATTTTGAGGAACCTATGGGCTTAACTCCCTCAAACACATGTAAGGGCACACAAAAAAAGACAAAAAATAAAAAACAAAACACACACAAACAAAAGAAAACAAAGACAAAAAGAAAAAGACACACAACACACAAAAGCCAAAAACAAAAAAGAAGACCTCAAGTCAACTAGTCTAAGAGACCTCGATATCAAAATGTCTAAACCACTAATATCACTCTTGGAAAATACAATCTAAATAACACAAGTGATCACATAAAAAGAGAAAAATCATGCATCAACCATGAATTACAAATGGAAAAGATATGAGCTCATGAGAAGAAGAAAAGAGAGGAGCATGGATACACATTCTAGTTGTATTTTTATAGGCGATCCATGAGACAAAGAGTGAGAGAAGACATAGATACACATTCTAGTTATATTTTTCTAGGTGATCCATTTTGGGGAGGAGAGTGTTGAACACAAGGCATGACTAAGAGGGGGGAGGGATGAATCAATCTAAAACAAAAATTAATTGAGCACATAAATAATTAATCATCAACACACATCCAACACGCGAACACCAATATTTTCTACGTAGAAAACTCAAATAGGGAAAAACCACGGTGAGAACCTGCCCACAAAATATATCCACTATGTATATTATATTACAAAGAAAAGAGCTCACTGTTTTGTACTTGCAAACCAAAGCTAACTGCTCTTGGGGCAAGATACAAAAATGATATGAAAAGAAGGATCTCTTGATCATGAAGTTGTCCTTAAACTCTACATCAAGCAACTAACATCAACGTACACAACTCAGATCTCAACTACCAATACTCTATCTTATATATCTACCATAGTCTCAAAATAGCTTGTATATCATTTAAACACAAATCTTCTTCTCTAATCCTCACCGAGCCTCATTGATCATTTTTGCATCATACATCTACATTCCACACTTCATCACACTATTTTTCACCATATGATATCCTTTTATATAAGATAGATCATCAAATATTTAACCAAGTTATCTTGAACCAAAATATACCTTTCAGACCAAAAACACAAACATTGATCCACTCTAGGAGAAAGAGAGGACTACAACACATTTTCCAATGACCAATTTACCTATCCACAATCACCAAAACATAACAAATAATATATTAACATACTACACATCCATATAAGCAATTAACAGTCAAACATATCCTCCAATGCAACTAACTCTAATGTGGATCTCCACATGCTACGGTGAGACCCCATAACACATAAAACAATCTTCCAAAAATCATATCCGGACCTAAGGATAGGTATAACATAGAATATCACAACTGGCTATGGACACTACCACAACACTCGAAGAGCACAAAGATATTTTCAAACAACAAAACTATCATATCCATAACACAAAAACTATATCCAAAGAATATAACAATAACAAACAACATTAACAACACTTTCCAAACCTGAAGACTTTCAGAACAACTGCAACACCAACACAACAAGATATATCTCAACCATAGACATTCTAGACCAACACTTATTTACAAGAACAAGTTTGACATCAATGACAACCACAACAATGCATAGTTCTAATAATACCCCCCTTTATCATTGATGACAACACTTGACAACACCCGTACCTGACAAAAACTCAACTTGCAACTAAAACTACAAATCTACAAAACAATACTGCTCTGTCACTATCTCTTCCATAACACAAAAACTTCTCCAACCCTTCCCAAAGATAAAAACTTCACTATATCTTCCTCAAAGATAAAATAATTCTCTATCTCTCCCCCTTTTCCACCAAGGAAAAAGGCCTCAACAACACTACACCATTGCTCCCCCTGAGAGAAGCCACAACATCAATCTAGGAAAATAAAATAGGCATGAAAGCTCCTCCTGGAAAGATGCATCTCCATAATGTGTCTAGCTAGAAGGAGGTGCAATAACACCAAGTTTCTCTTGAAGAAACTCAAATGTATCCTTTGCCAATACCTCAGTGAAAATATTTGCAATATTCTCTTTTGTAGAAATGTACTCCAATCGAACTTTCTTCTCAGTAACTTTCTCCCTTAGGAAGTGATATCTGATTGAAATATACTTTGTTTTTGAATGCATAACATGATTCTTTGAAATGTTTATTGCACTTGTATTGTCACACATAATAGGAATTTCTTTGTCATATGTTACCTTGATATCTTTAAGAGTCTATCTCATCCACATTACCTGAGTACAACAAGATGCCATTGCAATAGACTCCACTTCAACAATAGATAGAAAAATTGAATCCTGTTTTTTACTAAACTAGGAGACCAATATGTCCCCTAAAAACAATACACCACCACTAGTACTCTTTTGGTCATCAATACTTCTAGCCCAATCTGCATCAGTACAATCTTTCAACATAAAATCTCCACCTTGTTTGTACCAAAGTCCAAAGTCCACTATACCTTTCAAATATCTAAAATTCTTTTCACAACTTTCTCATGTGTCACCTTTGGATTTACCTGAAATCTAGCGACCAAACACACAACCTGCAATGATATCTAGACTGGACGTAGTCAAATACAACAATTGACCAATGGGTAAAAGTATCGATCTATGTCGCACCTAGAGCCAATCTATGCGATCTAGTTGGAAGCATTCTAGTTGTAGACGTATAAAAATGACCATATTCCTAAATGAATATTTTATGTTCATTTCTCTATTTAATTAAATCCAATTTAATTAAAATACCCGCATTCCTCTATTTAATTAAGTAAATTACTCAATTTATTTAAATTAAATTCACTATACCATTTAATGAATAAATCATTTTATTCAATTAAATTCCCCCTATCCACTTTTAATTAAATACAAATTTAATTAAATAGTTATCCTAAATTGAATACATCTAATTTATTTAATTTCCCCAAATTGCAACCAAATTGAATTAAATCATTTAATTCAATTAAATCCTATTATCCATCCATCCACTTGCAAAATCCTACATCTCCCACTTGCCTTCCTAAACCCCTTTCTAATCCCTTCTAGACTCTTCTAATCACTTCTAATTAGCCTAACCCATCTTCTAAACTTTGTCACATCCCTAAGCAAGGGGGAGGTCACTTCTCAAACCCTCAAAGTCTTTGATAACCATTAAAGGCTTCCAACCTTCAACCACTTAATTCCTCAAAGTCTTTGATAACCATTAAAGGCTTCAAGCCTTCAACCACTTAATTCCCCAAAGTCTTCATAACCATTAATGGTTAAAACAAACTCTCTTACATGGTTAAAGAATTTCTTTTAACTCAACCTTTATCCAACCCAAGGGTCTCATCAAGCCTTTAATGCTTTGACCATGATTATCTCTTAATCATTTGCACAAAGGTTTATCCTTGGATTAACTCTTAATCCAGTGGGTAATCCTAACTTAAGCTTGACCCTTACCTTCTAGATAACCCTAAGGTCTTCTCAGGAATTTAAATGTCTCCAACCCCTTCTCTCAACCCAACCCTATGTTGACACTTGTCACCATTTCATTGGTATAAATTGCAAACATGGATCCCCAACTTTCAAACTCAACCCTTGATTAAGGCTTTCAATCCTGACCATCCATTGCCCTATTTTTGCTATAAATAGAGCTCTCATTCCTCCATTTTAGATCATCCTCCAAAATTTGTAGTATCACACTTATGCTCAAATACATTCAAGCTTTCATATAATTTTTATGCTCATCATTTAGCCTCTTTTAACTAGAAACTAGTCTATGTATGTTTAGAATAATTTCTTTATCATTTTAGCTCAATCATAGACTAATATATCATGTTAGGATAGTATTTATACTAACCTTGTCATCTTATAAATCTAGTTTATTACATTTCTAAGATCATGCATAGTTTAGGATGCATCTCATATTAAAACCAACAAAAGCATCCCTCATTTTTACATTTGCCATCCCTAAACCATTTTGCTCAGTGATCTGAGAGCAAAAACATTGGTTTGAGGGACATTGTAAGATAGAGAACCATGGGACCCACCTTGGGAAGCTGAGTAATACTTCATTACTCCATAGTTTGCACCAAGAAGTCCTGTGTGTGTGTGTGGACAAGTCTTTTGGAATATTTTCACATATTGAATTCTATCGACCCGCTTTTCCCGCATACATTTCTGGCGCCCACCGTGGGGCTCGACCCCATATATCAAATCAGTTTTTAAAATTAACCACTTTTGCAGGTCCGCGAGAAATAGGAATCAGCGCATGGGAAACATTCCCTAGCACATCCGGTTAACAGTCTAGCGTGTTCCGCCTATTGTTGAGCGCGTGGGGTCTCTAATCTAGCGCGTAAAGTCGTTTCTTTAGTGCATAACCCCCACTAAACTTTTCCTGTAGGTCTCACCGCGGAAGAAAAACAGAGTAGCGCATTTGCAAAATAGATTGGCGCTTCAGGTTTGTTAGATAGCACATCCAGTTTACCATCTAGCGCTTTAAGTCCATCATCCAACGCGTAAAAAACATCTTTTAGTGCATCAAATCATCACTTTTCCTGTAGATCTCAGCGCAGGAGAAAAATAGAGCAGCGTTTCCAACACACAGAATAGCGCATCTAGTAAACAGTGTAGCGCATGTAGACATAATTGTAGCGCATCTAGGTTATATTGTAGCGCGTATAGTCCTTTCTGTAGCGCATCACAGACAGTGAGCAGGAAAATTACAATTGTAACCGAAATAAAATCTAGACTTATAGAAGTCCACCAAAATCTAGAGTTTCTAACTATTTGATTGAAATTTTGCAGGACGTTGACAATTTCTTGCAGGTGGAGCGGGAAATTTTCTTTCATCGATTTCTTTTGTTGACCACTAAGATCGAAAATTTGGCTTTGTTGACCAATTATTTTTCATAGATCAGATAATCATTGCCTTAAAAGGATAAAATAAACACCATGTTTTCATGGAGCAACATCTCCATATGGATTTTAGCAAATCACTGAATTGAAAGGCTAAAAAGAACCAACTTGATTGCTTTGTCTCGAAAGTGGAAGGAATATGCTCTCCCCTTAACTAGGTGATCAAAAATCCAGACCACTCTTACAACTTTTTGTACTTCAAGCATTTACATCCTTTAGCAAGCTTGCCTTCCCGAGGAGTTGGAATCAATTCTTAAAGCCGTTTATGGCCGGTGTGAAGGGAACGACTTAAGTGGGAACGACTTTAACGCCAAGAATTCCAACCCACTATAATCAAACGTGGAAAGTGACGAAAGTCCTTTTCAACAGTTACGCGCAGCGATTAGCCTTCCCCCAATATCCTTGAGATACATAAAGCCTTTGTTCTAAAGGTTGGGAAGCCTCCTGAGGGAGTTTATCACTGATGGCTGAACAAGAAGCTTGATTACGAACCATAGAAATAGAAGCTTTGAATCGAGTCAGTAACCAGACATTTATAACATCATAGTGCAAGGGTGGGGAAGAATCCGCCTCCAAGATTACTCACCATATATCTCTCAAGATAACTACTCAACTGTGAAGCGATTCACTTTGAGTTAATTTCTGACAAAAGGCAAAAAAACAGGCGCCCTTTAGGGGGTGACACGGCTGTTTGAGCTGACGGAGTATCGAGACTAGTGGGCTATGATGTTATTTAGGACCCTTGACTAAAGAGTCTTTTTGAAGTGTATTATTTGTATCAAAACCTGTTAAAACATTGGGGATTTGAACACATCCTTGCAGAACATACACTTTTTGTTAGATTAGGCAAAATGGTTGTACTTTTTGTGCTGTGCTTGCATTTATTACTTCAGAAAATCGTCCATCAAACCTGAAAAATTCACAACAAAAATTCAAAATTCACAAAAAAACTCAAACAAAAGAAAAATCAGGGCAGATTAGCGCATAAGAGCAACTTATTAGTGCTTAAGGTACTTATATTAGCGCATCCAAACACCCAGTTAGCGCGTCGGTTCCAAACAACAACGTTTTATCCCAGGTCAAATCAGTGTTGAAACATTTAGCGCATTAGAAAAACAGTCTAGCGCGTGGAAGCAACAACTTAGCGCGTGGAATCCAAACATTAGCGCATAAAGTTCAACAGTTAGCGCGTGACAGGCCTAGAATAGCGCATATCTTTTTCAAACAACTAGAAAACAATTTCAAATAGTCAAAACTTTAGCGCGTGTCTAGGGGCAGCCTAGCGCGTGTGGTTATTATTTTAGCACATAGAGGCATTTCAGTAGCGCATGTAGTCTCTGTTCTAGCGCATGATCAAAAACAGAAAAATAGAAGGCAAAACCGGGAGGAATTTTAAAATTTTCAAAAACATTTTTAGAAACCTTCTCCATCAGACATGATTTTTCATCAAACGAGAGTAGCAAAAACAAACCGTTAAGACTATTTCTTAAGCTAATTTGTGTCAAAACAAAAGTTGTAAAATCCTAAAATGAATCACGTGATAAAAGATGTCTCTCTTATCATAATCCGGAAACCTCATCATCAGTATCAACAGAATCCTTTACCATCTTATGGATTTTATCTCACAAACACCACTTGTTTAAAATTTTCAAGTTGTCAAATCAAGTTTCCATATCGGTAGGCTTCTATCCATATCATTTGACACACTTTGTCATGAAGGGGCATCTAAACCTTCACTCTGATAGAGTAAGATTTGAAATTTTTCAAACAAGATCAACTGAATCCAAACCAATCAAAGGAAACCATTGATCACTCATGCATGACTAATCCTCATATTCTGAGAAGAAAGAACCTTTATCATAACATCACGTTAAAGAAACAACTTAGTTTTTCCAAATTCATCAAAAGAAACAAGTTCTTATACATCAATCGTCAACTATTCAAATTTCATCAGGTATTCCCTCATCACGTTAAATGTTATATCCAAAACAAATCTAGCGAATTTGACAAAGAACCCTTGAAGACAAGAGCATACTGTCAAAAGTTTGCTTTTAATCAAACCATAAACCGCAGCAGAAGAATCAATCTAGCATTCTTGCCCGATGAGTGTATCACTTATAACACATCTCGACCAGAACCACCCACCCCGAACAACATATTAATGAGGCTTTTCTCCCTTTCATCACTGAGAGTTTCTACTAAAATGCCTGTTACTCGCTCTCAAAGAAACAAACAAAACAAGACACACGCTGAGTCTAGTATGAATCGAAGATTATCAAATCCTTTTGAAGTTCCACCCTTAGAAGAACCTGAAATTACTGAAGCACTTCTTTGGGAATGTCAAAAAAACCCTTCATTCCAAAAGCTTGTAGAAAAGCTCATGGAAAATGACAAAGAAAAATATCTGCTCATGCTTACAAGTAAAGGCGTTAAACTTCCCGAAGATTTAGACTCAAACATCTTTAAAAATGGATCTCGACAATATGCATATCAAGAACAACAAAGAGAAGAAGAAACCCATGACTTTAAACAACACATACCTGAATAACACATTCCAGAACAACGCATACCAGAAATGCGTATACTTGAGCTAGAAACACCAGAGCAAAATATACCATTTACCACACCTTTTCAGTTGAGAACAAATACAAGGGAAGAACTTTTCTCTCGACAAGACAATATACCTTTGGTAGCCCTTACTCAACAAATACAAATGTTGCAAAGGCAAATACAGGATATGTAACAAGGGACAATAGTACGGTACTCTTTAAACAAAATATGTCCTTATCCATTTGATAGAAGATTGAACATGGTGCCTTTTCCTCCAATCTCAGACGTTCCCAAATTTGATAAATATGATGGGAAAAGTGATCCCCGAGATCATGTTCGAGAATTTTGCACACTGAGCCTTGAATTTGCTCATGATGACACCTATTTGATGAGGTTATTCCCTAGCAGCTTGGGAGGGCAAACCATGGAATGGTTATCCAAAATAACATCACCTGTTAGATCATTTGATGAGTTGGTTAACAAATTCATACCCACTATTCCTACAACATCCAACATGCCATAACCATGCTAGATGTTTGCAACATAAAACAAAAGAACAATGAAACGTTCATGATATTCTTTCAATGCTGGCGACGTATAGTATCCAGATATCCTCGAGATATTCCCGAGAAGGAGAAAATGGAAATCTTCATCGATAACTTGAATAGTGAAATGAGTTACAGACTAAAACTTCAATGCATACCATCTTTCGCTAAATTAATTGAGAATGGCATTCAAGTAGAAGAAGCATGTGTCAAAAAGGGAACACTCAAATTTTACAAGGAAGGAACAAACTCATCAAACTACAATAACTAGAACAACACCAACCTTGACAAATCTCGATTTTGGACTCGAAACAAAAACGAAGGAAACAATGAATCATATGATCCCAAATCTAAGCAACCAGTGCTCGCATTGTCTGGAAATCCTCAAAACATGAAAAATCCTAAAAATGCTAATCCAAATGCTAACACATATGCACCTAACATCGATCAAGGACAACTCAACACAAACAACACCAATGATACTCAAAGCAAAAACATGAATCCAGGACCTAACAACAATTCACGCAACAACACAAACAATTTTCAAAAGCGTATCTTCACACCACTGGGGCAATCACTAGAATCAACATTTAGAGAACTTTTGGCACACAAGATTCTTTTCTTGCCTCCAATCAGCAACTATGAACCTCAAATCAAACCACCTTGGTGGAATGATTCACACTATTGTGATTATCATCCTAACAAGGGTCATCAGATGAATGATTGCATGAGGTTAAAATACGTGGTGCAAGATATGATTGATCAAGGTGACTTAACAACAGATGGTCTCAAAACAAATGGTGATCATGGAGCCTTTAAAAATCCTCTTCCAAATTACAAAGATGGTGCTTCAACCTCGAACGATACACATGGAGCTCGTATCAACCATATCTACAACAACACCATAAATCACATATCAGCTAAAGATCATCAAGTAAATGTCATCACCATTAGAGATCAGCGTGATCATGAATCTGTCAATGCAACAACCCAAACTCAGAAATATGTCTTGAAAGGACATACTGCACCTACAACTACCACACCAAAAATCCAATATGACTTGGTCAGCCAACTACATAAAACTCCAGCATAGATATCTATACTAGAATTGTTGAAACTATCATCAAAGCACAAAGACATATTAGAACAAGTGCTATTGGAAACCAATGTACCTCAAAATTTGGATACGGATAGATTTCAAGCCATGGTCACCCATATGACTGGACCTCATAACCTTACCTTCTCAGAACATGACGATGCTTCCTTAATCCATCTACATAATACTCCTCTCCATATCGAAGTCATTGTTTGCAAACACCGAGTAAAAAGAGTCCTAATAGATGGAGGAGCCAGACTTAGTATATGTACTTTAAAGCTTATCCGTGCATTAGGCTTCTCAGAAGAATCTATTGATCCCGACAAGAAGATTACCATAAAGGCATATGATGATGAGGAAAGATCCTCTAAAGGAACTGTGATATTACCTATTCAAGTGGGACCAATACAAAAGGATACTGTATGTCAGGTCTTGGACATAGACCTTACCTACAATATTTTATTAGGGCGACCCTGGATACATGAAATGCAAGCAGTACCTTCCACATATCACCAATGTGTAAAATTTCCTTATAACAGACAAGAAGTCTCCATATCTACTGATCACAATCCATTTCAACATTGCAACGCAATGGGGGCAGCTCAAGATAGTTTGGTTCCTCATAATAGAGAAAAGTAGCGATTTTCAACATCAGAACAACAAACAGTGAAATCTAACTCCTTATGGGGAGACTTCAAACAGAAAATGCAAATCAAAGACCAAGGTATTGGAGAATACTCTTTGGAGCCTTTATGTTTGGCCAAATTGCCAACATCACCTAGATCTCATGGATTGCCTACTACATCAACACATCTGGTCACTCAGCCCATCACCAAATTTGATGGTACCTTCATCCAATTAGGCACTCTGGTACATGAATCAGAAGATAAGGATATTCTTAGCTGGTTATACAAAGATGAGAAAAAAGATAATAGAGCAGTCGCTCTAGACATTGTTCTACCTACACACCTATATGGAAAAGGATACTTAATCATACAGCAAATGGGATATGATGGTAAAGGACCTATTGGGAAACGCTAGGAAGGAGTCACTGAACCTATAAATCTTCCTTCCCAACCCAATAGAAACAAAGCAGGATTGGGTTGTGAGCTCACCTTCCTATTAAAAAGGCCACCCCACCTAACTACCAAACCTCAATGGAAAGTAAAGATGAAGTACAAAGAAGAATCCTGGCAGGAAGCACTCTTTGAATCAGCAGAAACAATCCGCAAGGCACGAGAACGCCAGGATCAGAAGTTACATTAGGAAAAGCTTCTAAAACACAAAAGGGCCATATCTGCAGCAGTAGCTCATATTCAGACACCAATATCTCAAGACCAAATAAAATCATCTCCGGATACCTTTGTTTCTCCCCGAAGAAGCACAGTCTATGAACAAATACAAAAAATAGAAGACGGATTTGACACAGAATCAACAAAAACTATCAAAATGGTATCTATCGTCAAAGATTTGTTTTCACCATACAACATACCAGTTTACAACACTGATAGAATCTGGGATGATGCCTCAGAGACCGATTCCAATGAATATGAATGGGGTACCTGCTCCAATGCTACTACAGATATCCCTAATGATACTGATTCTATATCTCTTTCTCAAGAAGAACATAGCACAAGAGATAGACCTCTTGAATTTGGACCGCAGAATATCTATGACGCCACGGAAAGTGAACAGGAACATTATGAACAAATCTATGTAGAAGATAATACCATCGAAGACCTCGACGAAATCCTGGCCTTCTTTAAAAACAAGAACAATCACGATGAAAACTCCGTCCTAACACTCACAGTAGCCGAATTTGATCCACCTAATGATTCCTTACCGCTTGTCTTTCCTGACCTCATCGACTGGGATGAACTTGAAATCCATGATATACCAATTTTCCTAGATGATGAATCTATTATCCATTACCTATGTACCGTAAATCTGGAAACAGGCTCTACCAGTGAACAAAATAATGATGTCTATAAACCAGGGAGTGCCAAGTCTCTCAGTCACAAAAATGAACCAAATAAAGGATCTGATGCTGAAAACTAGTCAATGGCAGCTCTAGATCACAAAAAAGTAAAAATAAAGGACGCATCTGAGGGTGAAAACCTTTTTAAGGCACCTAACGATGGGAGACTTGACACTCTTCCTGAGCACTTTCATGAGCGATCACCCATATTGATTGATCCCACTCAATCAATCAACATTGGTACCACGGAAGCAGTCAGAAACCTACACCTAGCAAAATCTCTGATAGAAGAAGAAAGATCAACATTCATCATTTTCTTTAAAGAACAACAAATTAGCTTTGCTTGGTCATATGCTGATATGCCTGGAGTGGATCCACACTTAATCATGCATCACTTGTCCATCTCTTCAGGAGTTAAACCAGTCAAGCAAAAGCTACGAAAGATGAATCCACAGGTGGCACTCATGGTCAAAACTGAACTAAAGAAATTATTAGACGTCAGATTCATCCGACCCATTGACTATGCAGAATGGATTTCCAACATCATTCCAGTATCAAAACCAGATGGTAGTATCAGAATCTGCACTGACTTCAGAGACGTCAACAAAGCTTGTCCAAAGGACGACTTTCCTCTGCCCAGTATCGACATAATTGTCGATCTCACAACAGGCCATGCAATGCTCTCACTAATGGATGGTTTCTTAGGCTATAATCAAATCAAAATAGCCCTAGAAGATCAAGAGAAAACTGTGTTCACCTATCCTTGGGGAACGTACTGTTGGAATGTTATGCCTTTTGGCTTAAAGAATGCAGGAGCCACTTATCAAAGAGAAATGACCACAATATTCCATGACATGATGCATAAATTTATGGAAGACTATGTGGATGATTTACTCGCTAAATCCTTCACCAGAGTAGAACATGTCAGCATCCTAACACAGATCTTTGATTGATTGGAGAAATTCCAAGTCAGGCTCAACCCTAAGAAGTGTGTCTTTGGGGTTACATCAGGCAAGTTACTAGGCTACATTGTCTCAGCTAAAGGTATTGAAGTAGATCCAACAAAGGTACAAGCCATTATGGACATGCCACTACCAAAGAATATCAGTCAACTCAGATCTCTACAAGGACAACTTCAATCAATCAGGCGATTCATCGCTCAACTAGCAGATAAAAGTCTACCATTTAACCATTTACTCCACAAAAATGTACCATTCAAATGGGAGACCAAGTGTGCAGAATCTTTTTACCAAATCAAATAGTACCTGATGAATCCACTAGTTCTAGTACCACCAGTCGCAGGAAAGCCTCTTATCTTATATATCTCAACAACAGATATATCGCTGGAGGCACTATTGGCACAAGAAGATCAACAAGGGAAGGAATGCGCCATATATTACATCAGTAGGACATTGAATGGCTATGAACTCAACTATACATTCATTGAAATGGCTTGCCTAACAGTGGTCTTCGCATCTCAGAAGTTTCAACATTATATGCTAGCACACACCATCAAGCTAGTTGCAAAAATTGATCCTCTCAAATATCTACTCAGCAAGGCAGCTCTTACAGGCCGATTGGCTAAATGGGTCATGATTCTCAGTGAATTTGACATCCAATACACAGAAAGATGAGCCATCAAGGGACAAGCAATTGCAGATCAGTTGGTTGAAGCACCACTACCAGGCAAACACATCATGGAGATTGAATTTCCAGACAGGGATGTTCTTGCTCTTTCTACTAAACAATGGACCCTATACTTTGACAGATCCTATACACAACATGGTTCCAGTGCTGACATTCTGTTCATCACTCTGGAAGGACACACTATACCAAGATCATATAGGCTTATGTTTCCATGCACAAATAATGTGGTTGAATATGAGGCACTGGTTATAGGCATCAAAATGGCCGTAGAATGGAAAATCACAGAGTTAAAAGTCTATGAAGACTCACAACTAGTCGTCCATCAAATCAACAACGACTATCAGACAAAGGATGACAATATACTACCCTACAAGCGAATGGTGGATGAATTCAAATAGTATTTTGTGCACATCACCTTCGAACAAATACCAAGGTTAAACAATAAAGCAACTGATGCAATGGCTACTATCGCTTCACTACTACAAATTCTAGAGCAACAAAGTCATTACGAGTTCCTGGTAGAGCAACTGTTCTCCCCCGCCTATGACCACTTTGAATCCCAAGTTATCTATGCCTTGACTGGTTCAGATTCTCTGTTATATGGAGCAATATACGACTACCTCAAACACAATATCTTACCAATTGACCAATCACGTAACCAGAAACGTAACTTTATCCGACAAGCTGCCCGTTACACCTTTACTGCTGATACTTTGTATCGTCGAGGTCTAGATGGTACTCTTCTTCGTTGCCTTGATCGTAATGATTCCAATTCTTCTTTACACGAGCTTCACGAAGGTATTTGTGGCACACATTCAAGTGGTACTACTCTTGCTAAAAAGCTTCTAAGGATGGGATACTACTGGCCTATAATGGAGAAAGACTCATATCACTTCGCTAAGAAATGTGCTAAATGCCAGATCCATGGTAATTTGATCCATGCACCAGCACAGGAACTGCAGCCATTTACAACATCCTGGCCCTTTTGTCAGTGGGGACTCGACTTAGTGGGAAAAATTCATCCTTCATCATCAAATGGACACAAGTTCATTATAACAGCAACATAATACTTTACCAAATGGATAGAAGCAGTTCCCATGACCATAGTGACAGGGAAACAAATTGCCTCTTTTATCCTCAATTATCTAATCTGCAGATATGGTATTCCAAGTTCAATCATCACCAATAATGGACGATATTTCAAAAATCAAGATGTCCAAGAACTATGTGAAAAATTCAAAATCCAACATAGATTCTCTACACCATACTACCCACAGGGAAATGGTCAAGTAGAAGCATCTAACAAGTCAATACTGAAAATCCTCAAGAAAACAGTGAATGATGCAGGCAAAGATTGGCACGTACAACTCAATCCAGCACTTTGGGCATACAGAACCAGCATCCGCACACCTACAGGAGCAACACCATATTCATTGGTATATGGATCAGAAGCCATTTTACCCCTGGAGGTAGAAATCCCATCTCTCAGAGTCTCTTTGAAAGGTTTAATCCCAGATGAAGAGTATCAAGTTAACCGACTGCAAGAACTTGAACTATTAGATGAAAGATGTCAGCATGCTTATACTCATCTCAAAGCATATCAGCAGCACATGTGCAGGAGCTACAATCACAAGGTCATTCCCCGTAATTTCAAAATTGGTGACCTAGTCCTCAAAGAAAATCCAAGAAATCAGCAATATCGAGAAAAGAAAGGGAAATTTGAACCTAACTGGTTGGGTCCCTATGTTATCATATCCATCTATGGATCAGGTGCCTATCAGCTAACGACTTCAGAAGGAGATGTCCTCGACAAACCAACTAACAACATCCATCTAAAGAGGTACTACACTTAAGTAGCCTAGTGCACGGCAAAAGCCAAAAACAAGCAAAAAAATCAAAAAATCTAGAAAAAAGCAAAAACAAAGTACAATAAAAACAAAGGGTGAAAACCTGGTAAACAAGTGCTCTTTCTGAAAGAATGGCTCCTCCATCTATATCAATACCATTTTATCCATACAAACACTATCGGCCATCGCCCGACACTTAGCAAATATCCATTCAGGACATACTTAGCGTAGTCACTATCCTGGTTTGTCTATATATATCCTCTTACCACTAATCCACCATGGCTTGGAAATCATTGTACATATTCACATCAAGAGGCACACTCAGCTAGGGGCATTCCAATCGTCTAAATATGGTAAACATTCAAGACATCAGGGCTATTTGCAAAACTCAAAATCATGACATCCAACAAACCAAAAACTATGCTTCATCACAAAAGACAACAAAACAATTTACAAAAATACCAAGGATGGATGACTTTTTGAAGTACTAGATGTTGCATTACAGCATAAATCTTGACTAGTTTTGCATTTTAAACTTTTTTGAATTATTGGATTCTTTTCCTTGTCTCACTAAATGCTTCAAAGCTAGAGATCATGGGGAACTTCCAATATTTTCTTAGTCTTCTGTCTGTGAGGTGATCACTTGTACTATGTGAATACATGCCTCGAGACGTGATACATCGAATATCACTGAAGGCCTGATTCCACTTCACGCATACAAATGATCTAATCTTGTCTGTTTACGCAATATGCACTCAGGTCGTCCTGGTTCAATTATACCTTGACACTTGTGCTATCTTGCAAAATCAAATATCATGTACATTTTTCTCAGGTCATTATGGTTCAATTATACCATTATGCTTGTATAAATTTTCAACATATCCTAAACAAATCAATGCTCAATGATGATATCTACAAAGAAAGCAAACAAATGGCCATATCGGATGGCAAATATAGAATGAGGATGCTACCAAAAACATGTTTGCATATCATTTTAAAATTAGTTGCATATCATTTAACATGTTTACATATCATTTTACATGTTTACATATCATTTTACATATTTGCATATCATTTTACATTTAGTTGTATATCAAATCATACATCTCATTTTTAAGATACATCTCATTTTCCAAATACATCTCACAACATATAAAAGCGTACATCCTGCATCATACATTATATCATCTATTTAAAGCATTGCATCACATAAACGAAATAACCCAAATAAATACATCCATTATAAACACCCCACATGATCAACAAAAATGGTGCCGTATATATATATATATATATATATATATATATATATATATATATATATATATATATATATATATATCTCAAAAATGATCAAAATGTACAAAATGTGTCAAACACTGTGTCCAGTACAAAGAATCACAAATAATAAAAAATACAACAGAGACCACGTCTCTCAAGTATGACTATCCCTTGATGGAGATGGTCTGGCTCCAAATGCACCCGCCCCTGGATCCCCAGGAGGGTCCTGTCTTGGTGGCCCTGTAACACCTTGACTCTCAGACTATGACCCAATATCTTGAGATCGACTAGATCTTGACTGTGTAAAGCTCTGTACTCACCGGTCCCTGGGTACCACAGCCTCATACTGCCACCTATAATACTCCACCTCCTAAGCTCTCAACACTAGCTCTCTCAAGGTGTCTCTCATAGGACCACCCGTCCCTGCTCTCTGCATACTAGACACCACCTCCTCCACTCGCCCCCTCTGCTCTATCTCAGTGTCCCGCTTAGTGGTCAACTAAGAAATCTGCCGCTAATAGGTCAAAATTTGTGCTTGCAGCTGCTGTACAGTCACCTGTAGGGTCCGGATCTATGCATCCTCAACATGTGTAGGGATTCGCACCCATAGCGGTACTTGTGCAGGGGCAACTCCTCCTACCCTGCCTGTCCTCGGTACTGGAGGTGGGAGCACATCTGTCCTCCTCCTCTGTGCTGGTCGCCTTGCCTCATCATCACCCCCCACCGCAGCTAGCACCTCCCCCACTCTCGCCTCTCCACCGGCTCCAATAGCCAATCCACCTCTCCCCCTATCTATCATCCCTTGTTTCATCGCTCTCTCCACACCCCTATCTCCTCTCCTCGCTCTACCTCCCCGCCTCCCTCTAGCTCCTCTCCCTCATCCATCTCCTCCATCCTCTCCATCATCATCATCATCATCTCCCTCTCCCTCCTCATCCGAATCAAAAGCTAGCCTCATCTCATCAGGATCAGATACCTGGCCACTGCCCACATAACAAACAATCAGGCAAACTCATCTGTCATGCCCGCATCCTGAATCTCAGGGGCGTAATCCCATATCTGCCTGGCCAACCCAACAAACTCCTCCACTGCCACTGCACTATCAATGGTCGGCCCCCAATCCGCTACATCCTACCGCCACTATGCATATAGGCACGCTCCCTGTGGAATACCCTGTTGGCGCCCAAACTGCCTCAAAACTCGGGTCACCACAAATCTCTCTATCACGAACGGGGTCCTCCTGATCAGGTATCTGGTCATAAAAATAAAGGGCATCTCCAGCCCATCCTCTGCCCACACCTCACATCCTGTGTACGGTCACTAGGTGATCGTATCTATATCATCCAACACTCTCCTCCAATGCTCTAGTTTGCCCAGCTTATGTTGGACAACTAGACCCCTGTATCTGTATGCATATGCGCATCCCACGGGCCTATCCCTGTCTGTTAGTGGCCTCGCTGCTGGAATGTGCTCCCAACACCATACCTATAATAGTGTCACGCCAGCTGACAAACTACCGTAACCAAGGTATACCACCTCATGTAGACCCCTGTATAGATGGGCCAGCATAGCTGATCCCCATGAAAACCTCCGGCCTTGTGTGACCATCTCCTCCAAAACCAGCCCCCATCCCATCGAGAATCCCTTTGACCTGCGATCAGGACAAAGGAATCCACCAATGAACCCTGCTAGTACAGATGGCAGTGGTGCGTAATCTAGGTCCAAAAACTCCTGCCACGGGATCTCATAGCCACAGACTATCTCGTCGTGGAAGATACGACGCAGTGCCTCTGTACCACCCTCCTCTAACTGCTCATATGGTAGTAGTGCACCTATTACAGAAATGTGCAGGATCCTATAATAGTCCTCTGGTGTAACTGCCATCTCTCCAGTGGCAAAATGGAAGGTGTTCGTGTCGCTATGCCACCTCTCTACAAGTACTGTCAGTAGCCCCTGGTTCACAGTGAACCGAGGCATATCCAAAAGAGAGGTCAACCCACATCTCTCAATAATGTCAAGATTGGTCTGCGACAACCGCAGTATCAATGTCCACGGCCTCGGAAATCTCTCCCATGACTGGACCACACCCAAATGCTCTTGTCAAACAAGCAAAACAAATCCAATATCAGTTTCCACATCAAAACAAAGATATCAAAATCAAACTCACATCAACAACATGAAACAATTTGCTCATCTACATCAAGTTCAAAATCCTATCATTTCATATCAACTTGTAAAACAACTCAAGTTATCAAAAACCATATCAAAACTTGTAACACAACTCAAGTCTCCACAATCACATAAACTTGTAAAACAACTCAAGTTTCCCACCCATATCAGCTTGTAAAACAACTCAAGTTTCCAACCCATATCAGCTTGTAACACAAATCAAGCTTCACACATTGAATTTGAAACACGGTAAGCAAACAAATCATATTTTGATCAAAACACCACATTGATATCTATACATAAATTGAAAAATCGCAAATCAAAACAAGTTATACCGACACTCATATTGGACAAATCCCTAAAATCATGACAAACAGGCACAACAAATTTACAAATCGGCTCATCTCACAAAATTTTTCTAGATGTGCTAAAACAGACTCCCGTTGCGCTAAAACCCCCCCACGCGCTAGGCTGTTTTTCCTACGCGCTAATCTATTTACCCTATGCGCTAGACTGACTCTACGCGCTAAATCTTTCCCCCCATGCACCACCTAACCTACCCTATGCGCTAGACTGACTCTATGCGCTAATCTATCCCACCCAAGCGCTACTTGTTCCACCCTATGCGCTAGGTTATCCCTACGCACTAAACCCCCTTACCCATGCAAACCCCTATGACCCCTATGCGCTAGGTTAACCCTACGCGCTAACCTGCTGACCCTACGCGCTACCCGACTATCACCACACACTATTCTGCGTCTATGCGCTAACCTCTATTTTCTATGCGCTACCCTATTTTATTCCGGACGCACCCCCTAAAATAAACTTGATGCACTACTTAAAAGTTCGTATGCGCTAATCTATGCCTTAGACGCGCTAAAACGCTAGACCCGAGTTTTAAAAATAAAAAAATGACTAAAAACAACCAAATCCGAAATCAAAAGAGGGTCAAAAATGTTGACTTACTGGTGGTCCATACGCGGCAGGTCTCTGGTACCTCCGAACGTGCTCGAAACAGTGTCTAGAATACGGAATAGGCATTTTCTTTGCAGACCAAATTCTCTTTCTCCAAAGTCAACAAAGCACAAATGAATCAAAACAAAGCTCTTTTCCCCTTTTATAGGAGGAAAATGAAATTAGGGTTAGCCAAACAGACCTGTAATATGGTCGTGGTCTCCCCTATACCTTACACGTTGTACATTATCAAGAGATGAATCAATTTACACACAAATTACATCGACGAAATCCTACACATCCAAGCAACTCATCATATCAAATCAAAAATTTTCAAAAAAACAAAATTGATTCATCTCCCGAGGGGGCATCACCTTCAAAATATCAAATCTGGGGCATCATACATCAAATCAAATCTGGGGCATGACTTGCAAATCAAAAGAGAGACACAAAAATTGCATTTGATCATAAATCATGATAAGGCATCATTTTCTTTGAAATAACATGTGCACACACGTCACTTCAAAGAGGGGCAAAATGTAGACGTATAAAAATGACCATATTCCTAAATGAATATTTTATGTTCATTTCTCTATTTAATTAAATCCAATTTAATTAAAATACCCGCATTCCTCTATTTAATTAAGTAAATTACTCAATTTATTTAAATTAAATTCACTATACCATTTAATGAATAAATCATTTTATTCAATTAAATTCCCCCTATCCACTTTTAATTAAATACAAATTTAATTAAATAGTTATCCTAAATTGAATAAATCTATTTTATTTAATTTCCCCAAATTGCAACCAAATTGAATTAAATCATTTAATTCAATTAAATCCTATTATCCATCCATCCAATTGCAAAATCCTACATCTCCCACTTGCCTTCCTAAACCCCTTTCTAATCCCTTCTAGACTCTTCTAATCGCTTCTAATTAGCCTAACCCATCTTCTAAACTTTGTCACATCCCTAAGCAAGGGGAGGTCACTTCTCAAACCCTCAAAGTCTTTGATAACCATTAAAGGCTTCCAACCTTCAACCACTTAATTCCTCAAAGTCTTTGATAACCATTAAAGGCTTCAAGCCTTCAACCACTTAATTCCCCAAAGTTTTCATAACCATTAATGGTTAACTCAAACCCTCTTACATGGTTAAAAAATTTCTTTTAACTCAACCTTCATCCAACCCAAGGGTCTCATCAAGCCTTTAATGCTTTGACCATGATTACCTCTTAATCATTTGCACAAAGGTTTATCCTTGGATTAACTCTTAATGCAGTGGGTAATCCTAACTTAAGCTTGACCCTTACCTTCTAGATAACCCTAAGGTCTTCTCAGAAATTTAAATGTCTCCAACCCCTTCTCTCAACCCAACCCTATGTTGACACTTGTCACCATTTCATTGGTACAAATTGCAAACATGGATCCCCAACTTTCAAACTCAACCCTTGATTAAACCTTTCAATCCTGACCATCCATTGCCCTGTTTTTGCTATAAATAGAGTTCTCATTCCTCCATTTTAGATCATCCTCCAAAATTTGTAGTATCACACTTATGCTCAAATACATTCAAGCTTTCATATAATTTTTATGCTCATCATTTAGCCTCTTTTAACTAGAAACTAGTCTAAATATGCATGTTTAGAATAATTTCTTTATCATTTTAGCTCAATCATAGACTAATATATCATGTTAGGATAGTATTTATACTAACCTTGTCATCTTATAAATCTAGTTTATTACATTTCTAAGATCATGCATAGTTTAGGATGCATCTCATATTAAAACCAACAAAAGCATCCCTCGTTCTTACATTTGCCATCCCTAAACCATTTTGCTCAGTGATCTGAGAGCAAAAACATTGGTTTGAGGGACACTGTAAGATAGAGAACCATGGGACCCATCTTGGGAAGCTGAGTAATACTTCATTACTCCATAGCTTGCACCAAGAAGTCCTGTGTGTGTGTGTGGACAAGCCTTTTGGAATATTTTCACATATTGAATTCTATCGACCCGCTTTTCCCGCATACACTAGTCAAAAGGGTTTTGGCTAGACCAATATGGCAATCACATGGCGCCAGCATGGCAAATGGCTTCTAGGCAAAACCCCTTTGTTATATAAGATGCAAAAAAGGCTTTTCACCTTATTTTTCACTAACCAGCTTAGAGTTTAGCGACCGAGGAAAAGTAGGGGGCAAAGAAATTAGTGTTAATATATTAATGTTTTAGTTTTTTTTCATAATTTTGTATAGTTTATTAGTTTTTTAATGCTTAATAGTATATTAATTTTAAATTTTTTTAATGCTTAATAATATATTAGTTTTAAAATTATATAATGGTTACAATATTTTAATGGTTAAAATATATAATGCTTAATATTTATAAATGTTGTACACATATACAATTAGATGTTAAAATATCATCCTACGATGCCTTAGCACATACTAGGACCTCTTAAGACACTTAAGAGAACTTAGTACATCCTAGGACCTTTTAAGATATCATACAAACCCTTAGTACATCCTAGGAGCTATTAAGACATGAACAACCCCTTAATACACCCTAAAACATCTTTTAACCCCTTTCAACATCCTAGCATGTATAACATAAAACCCCATACAACACCATAAGAATCCTTAAGACCCCTTATGTCTGTAACAACCCCTTATGACCTTTAATGAATCCTTAAGACCCCTTATGTGTTCGCAATTGACACTCATTTGGTAAGGTGAATTACATTTAGGGTTGTCATTGATGGAAACTCAACTTTAGGTGTTGGTATTTCTCATCTAGATTCATTGTCTTATCATTTTGTCTTCATTGGGCCGATCGGTATACACTATACACATCCATCATACACATACTTTTCTTTATTCTTGTTAATTGGTTAGTCTTGGTACCGATAACATATATTTGGGACCCAGTTAAGGTATTTTGGGACCCCGATAAAATCACTTGTGGAATTTATGGTAGCATGTGAAGGACGACACCAACATGATCATCGAGATAATGCATATTACACGTTATGATTCAGAAGTTGACATGTTAATTTTCTTTATTGAGGCTGACATGGTGAAGAGATAAAGGGTATTTAAGGGAGAACACTTAGCGATTGATTTGATGTTAATGGTTATGCGATTTTGGATGCGAATCAGTTAGAGTTTGATGGTATGTGATTTGATCAGCGAGTGTAATCTTTTGTGCACAATCCCAACCGGTAGCATAACGAAGTAGAACAAAGTATCAGTGAATAGATTCAGAGGAAGTTGATAGTGCTTAAACTAGAACTTATCCAGCATGGCCAGATGCACTTTATAAGTTCATTTTTGTATGAAATCATTGTGTAATGTTGTGTAAGTCAGTGAGACTTTTGTTTGAGCAGTGAGCTCTAGGCAGTGAGCCTGATTGCATGTGTGATCCCCTTTGTGTAATATTTGTATACCTTGATCAAGTATATAGATATTGTGGGTATCAACTCCACCGTGGTTTTTCCCTTTGCAAGGTTTTACACGTATAAATATTGGTGTTATGGTGTTGCTGATTTATGTGTTATTTGGTTTATGCACTTTAATTTTATTTTCTATTAACCGGTTCATAAGCAATATGTTCATAAATTTATTTACTAGTAGAGCACTAATTCAACCCCTATCTCAGTGTTCTTGGACTCCAACATTATGACCCCTAATGACCCCTACTAATCCCATATGACCCCATAGGATCATCTAGTGTCATAAGGGGTCATATGGTGTCGTTAGGGTTCATATGGGGTTCTAAGGGGCCACACATGCTTTAACACATGTGTAGCCCCTTAGGACCCCATATGACCCCTAACAAACACCATATGACCCCTAACAACACCATATGACCCCTTAGGACCATACAGGGTCCTAAGGGGTCACATGTGTTAAAACACATGTGGCCCCTTAGGACCCCATATGACCCCTAACAACACCATATGACCCCTTAGGACACTGTATGACCCCATAGGATCATATATTGTCCTAAGGGGTCATATGGGGTCCTAAGGGACCACACATGTGTTTTAACACGTGTGACCCCTTAGGACCCCATATGACCCCTTTTAACATTCGAGTAGGTACAACATAACTTTTAAGACACCATATAGCCCCATAGGGTCATATAGTGTTCTAAGGGGTCATATGGGGTCCTAAGGGGCAACACATGTGTGACCCCTTAGGACCCCATATGATGCCTTTTAAAGTACTATTAGGTACAACATACCTCTTAGGACACCATATGACCCCATAGGGTCATATAATGTAATATGGGGTCATACGGGGTCACACATGTGTGACCCATTAGGACCCCATATGATCCCTTTTAAAGTCCTAGTAGGTACAAAATACCCCTTAGGACACCATATAACCCCATAGGGTCATATACTGCCCTAAGGAGTCATATGGGGTCCAAAGGAGCCATGGATGTGTTTTAACACGTGTGACCCTTAGGACCCCATATGACCCCTTTTAAAGTCCTAGTAAGTTCAACATACCTCTTAGGACACCATATGACTCCATAGGGTCATATAGTATCTTAAGGGGTCATATGATGTCGTTAGGGATCATATGGGGTCCTGAGGGGCCACACATGTTAGAACATATGTGTGGTACCTTAACACATGTGTGGCCCCTAAGGACCCCATATGACCCCTTAGGCCACCATATGATCCCTTAGAACACCATATGACCCCATAGGATCATATAGTGTCCTAAGGGGTCATATGCAGTCAGAAGGGGCCATGGATGTGTTTTAACACGTGTGACCCCTTAGGACCCCATATGACCCCCTTAAACATCCTAGTAGGTGCAACATACCTCTTAGGACACCATATGATGGCATACAGTCATATAGTGTTCAAAGGGGTCATATGGGGTACTAAGGGGTCACACGTGTTCTAACACATGTGTGACCGCTTAGGACCCCATATGACCTCTTTTAAAGTCCTAGTAGGTACAACATACCTCTTAGGACACCATATGACCCCATAGGTTCATATAGTGTCGTATGAGGTCATATGGGGTCCTAAGGAGTCGCACATGTGTCACCCATTAGGACACCATATGACCCCTTTTAAAGTCCTAGTATGTACAACATACCCCTTAGGACACCATATGACCCCATTGGGTCATATGTTGTCTTAAGGGGTCATATGGGGTCTTAAGGGCTCACACGTGTTATAACACGTATGAGCCCTTAAGACCCCATATGACCCCTTTTAAAGTACCAGTAAGTAAAACATACATCTTAGGACACCATATGACCCCATAGGGTCATATGGTGTCCTAAGGGGTCATATGGTGTCGTTAGGGGTCATATGGGTATGACCCCTAACGACACCATATGACCCCTTAGGACACCATATGACCCCATAAGATCATATAGTGTCTTAAGGGGTCATATGGGGTCTAAAGGGGCCATGGATGTGTTTTAACATATGTGACCCCTTAGGACCCCATATGGCCCCTTTTAACATCCTAGTAGGTGCAACAAACCTCTTAGGACACCATATGACCCCATAGGGTCATATAGTGTCCTAAGGGGTCATAAGGGGTACTAGGGGGTCACACATCACATGCGTGACCCCTTAGGACCCCATATGACCTCTTTTAAAGTCCTAGTAGGTACATGATACCTCTTAGCTGGTAGACACAACATACCTCTTAGGACACCATATGACTCGATAAGTTCATATAGTGTTGTATGGGGTCACATGGGGTCTTAAAGGGTCAAACATGTGTCATCCCTTAGGATCCCATAGGACTCCTTTTAAAGTCCTAATAGGTACAACATACCCATTAGTACACCATATGACCCCACATGGTCATATGGTGTCCTAAGGGGTCATATGGGGTCCTAAGGGGCCACACATGTGTTCTAACACATATGTGACCCCTTAGGACTCCATATGACCCCTTTTAAAGTCCTAGTAAATATGAAATACATCTTAGGACAACATATGACCCCTAAGGGCCAATAGTGTCCTAAGGGGTCATATAGGGTCCTAAGGGGCTACACATGTCTTCTAAAATGTGTGACCCCTTAGGACCCAATATGACCCCTTAGGAAACCATAGGGTCATATGGTGTTCTAAGGGGTCATGTATGGGGTCCTAAGGGGTGACACATGTGATCTAACACATGTGTGACCCTTTGGGACCCCATATGACCTCTTTGAAATGCATAGTCAGTACAATATACCCCCTAGTACATGGGAAACTCCTTAATACATCATAGACCATATTTTGACCCCTTTTAGCATCTTAGCATGTATGACATAAGACCCCACACAACACCATAAGACCTTTTACGATTGTAAAGACCCCTTATGACCTCTAATGACCCCTTAAGACCCCTTATGACTCCTAATGACCCCTACTAACCCCATTTGACCCCATAGGATCACATAGTGTCATAAGGGGTCATATGATGTTGTTAGGGGTCATATGGGGTCCTTAGGGGCCACACATGTGTGGTCTCTTAGGATCCCAAATGACCCCTAATGACACCATATGACCCCTTAGAATACCATATGACCTGATAGGATCATATAGTGTCCTAAGGGGTTGTATGGGGTCCTAAGGGGCCACACATGTGTTCTAACACATGTGTGACCCCTTAGGACCCCATATGACCCCTTTTGAAGTTCTAGTAGGTACAACATACCCCCTAGGACACCATATTGTTGTCCATTTTGAGGAATTAATTATGTATTGCATTGATGTTTTGTCATTGATGTCAACACTAGCTGCTTTGGCTGCTTTACCACTATCCTTTTGGTCTTGGTAAGTTATTTGGTTTCTAGTTGGTTAGATCATGATGCTCTGGTATACTCCGGTATTCTTTGGTTTATGAAACTGGCTTAGATCTGCTATTCATGCTACTAAGATACATGTTCAGTCAGTTGGTTTTTATTTGGTGATCGAATGCCATCTTATGTGCTAGTAAGCCTGGTTTGTTGATTCAGTGAGGGTTTCATCGAAAAAGATTGATTGAAGATCTTTTGATATTATACATAAGTGGTGTTGGTGTGGCTTCTAGTATGGATTCAGAATGCTGATGGTGATCATGTTCGAGACTTAACTGATTGGGATCATTGCTTTAGCCTGTGTGGACCTAAATTGGGTCCGGTATTATCTAGGTTATGGACCGACTTATTGTAACGTGTTGTTTGGTCTTCTCAATGTGTTTTCGGGATGACTAATGGGTTGGATATTATTTGTTTATTCTTTGGCCATCATTTTTTATAATTACGTAACTGGTTTATTGTTTGGGTGACTGACCTTATTGTTTATGGTTGAGGGTTTGTATATATTTGTGTATGATCTCATTGTAGATCATGATGGTATCGGATAAGAGCGAATAGTGTAATAATCATTCATGTAGAGGATTTGGTAGATCATTGGTGATTGAGTTGGGTTTATTCAAGAGGATTAAGTCCTCCGGTGTTGAGCTTAACCAAAACTGTACTCAGGCATAGGAGATGCTATCATTGCAGTTCATTCCTTCTTTCAGATTGTAGTCTGGATTTTTATGTAGTCAGTGAGACTCCTTTTGTAATGAGAAGTGTCCTCTAGGATATTGGCCTTCCTACAAGTGGAGGCCCCTCAATTTGTAATCACATACTTACTGCAGAAGTATTATTTGACCGTGGGTAGGCTTCCCACTGCGATTTTTCCCTTTATCGGGTTTTCGACGTACAAATCCTGGTGTCATGTGGATGGTATTTATTCTCTAATTGTTGCTTGTGCTTAATTGGTATATCTACTATTTCGGTAATTGGTTTATGCATTTCTATATTGATCTTATGTGTTTCGAAAGTTTTAATTGCTGAAGGTTATGGTAATCTAGTGCCAATTGATTCAACCCCCCTATCATTTGTCTTTCTGTTATTTGAACTGTTTAACAGTTGGTATCAGAGCTCTAGTCCTCTCTGCAGAAGCTTAACTGCTTGAGGAAGATCCTATGGTGTCTAATAGTTCAAGTAAATCTAGAAATTCCTAGGCTTGATGGAACAAATTACAGAGTATGGAAGATTCAAATGGAGACTCATATGAGATATCTTGGTAAGGAAATTTGGGAAATCACAGAGAATGGTGTTACATATTTTAATCTAACATCTGAAAATCTTGCCTCAGAAAACTTGGATAACGAGCTTGAGAATGGTTGTAGAGACAGAGAAGCCCTTTTTTGTGCACTTTCTGATTACCAAATTATGGGATTGACTGACAAATAAACAACAAAGGCTATATGGGACAAGTTGGAGACTCTTAATGAAGGTGAACCTACTATTAAGATTGTTAAACTTGATGGTTACTGGGTGAGATATGAAAACTTGAAGATGGAAGAAGATGAAAGGATTACTGTATTTATGGAAAGGGTAAATAAAATTTTCATGGGAATTCAATGTTGTCATGGATCTTTGAGTGAAGATGAAATAGTTTCTAAAGTTTTGATAGCTTTACCACTAGATTATAAGATGAAGGCTATTTCAATTAATGAATTGAGAACAATGGCGAATACTTCTGTCAATAGAGATACCTTGGTTGGGAAATTATCTTCTTTTGAGCTTGAAGAATTTGGACCTTTTGGAGCTGTGAAGTTTGAACCTGCTTTTCATGCATTTACATCACCAACCGACAAGCAAGATTGGAAAACTTTGTATGCAAAGGAATTGGAAGATATGAAAAGGGAAGATGAATAATTTGAGCAACTTGAAGCCCTATTTGCTAGAAGAGTACCTAAAGGACAGGTAGGAATTAAGTATGAAGGAAAATCACCTTTTAAATGTTTTGCATGTAATAATATAGGTCATTTTACATCTAGATGTCCTGAAAGGAATTCAAGATTTGAAGAGAGAGCTAGAAGATCTTTTAAGCCTAACCCTAGATATCAGAACAAGCATAAGTATAGGAAAAACATAGATAAATCATGCTACATTGTGGATGAGGAAGGTGTGACTGATTCTAATGATGAACTGGCACAAGACACTACTAGTGGTTATGAAAAGGAAACGGAATGGGTGTTTCTGGCTATCAAGGAAGATGATCTGACACTGGAAGAGAATGTACCTGCAGAGAAGGCCCTTGCTGATAAAATTGAAGATAAGTATGAATGGGTAATTGACAGTGGATGTTCACATCATATGACTAGAGATAAAATGAAGTTTCTATCTTTGCAAGAATTTGGTGGCAGTCTGGTTAGATTTGGAGATGACAAAGCATGCATGATCAAAGGAAAAGGAACCATATCATTAGATGGTAAGAAAAATATTGATAATGTTTATTATGTTGAAGGTTTAAGGCATTATCTTTTGAGTGTAAGACAATTAGTGGATAAGGGATTTCAATTACAATTCAAGGATGGAAATGCAAGATCATTAATAGATCTGGATTGGAGATTGCAACCAGTACTCAGAAAAAAGGTAATATATTTCATTTCAATTCTGGTGAGAAGACATGTTTCAATGCACAAATTGATGAGAGTTGGCTACGACATAAAAGGTTGTCATGTGAATTTTGATTGCATGGTAAAGATCAGTTCAACTAAGACAATTAGAGATATACCTAAGATTGTGAAGCCCTATAATCCGATATGTAAAGAATTTCAAATGGGAAAATAGGTCAGAAACTCTTTTAAGAGTATACAACACAAATCTAATGATGTTCTTGATCTTATTCACATTGATTTGTGTGGTCCTGCTAGAATCAAAACTTTTCAAGGTGATAGATATTTTATGCTAATCATTGATGATTATTCTAGAATGACGTGGGTTACTTTTCTAAGGGAGAAATATGAGGCTTTTGAAAATTTTAAAATCTTTAAAGCTAAAGTTGAAACTAAGACATGATTGAAGATTAAGTACTTAAGGTTAGATCATGGTGGAGAATTCACATCCAGTGAGTTTAAACACTTTTATGAGAAGCATGACATAAGGAGACAATTTTATGCTCTCCAGACACCTCAACAAAATGGAGTTGTGGAAAGAAGAATAAAACTATCTTGGATGTTTCTAGAACCATGATGATGGAATCTAATCTACTTGATATCTACTAGAGAGAATTAGTGAGCACAACAATTTATACATTCAACAAAGTTTGTATCAAAGGAGAAACCGATAAGACACCTTATGAATTGTGCTTTGGCAATACACCTATAGTTAAGTACTTCATAATCTTTGGTAGTAAATGTTATATCAAGAGAGATGATTTCATTGGCAAGTTTTATCCTAGATGTGATGAAGGAATATTTATTGGTTATTCTAATGAAAGAAAAGCATATAGATGTTATAACAAGAGATTGCAGAGAATTGTGGAGAGCGCTAATGTCAAGGTGGATGAGCAAAATGGAAGTCAAATAAGAATTTATGAGCAAGAACTGGTAGTGGAAATGATCATAACTGAATAGGTAACACCTTTATCAGAATATAATGCTGAACCATTTACTCCAGAAGTATCAGAAAATTCAACAGTAACTGAAGAACAAGAAAGAGGAACAAAGAATCAAAAAACTCTTAGGTATGTAAGGTTGAATCATTCAGAAGATCAGATCATTGGGGATAAGAATAATGGAGTGATGACAAGAAGAAGATTGATAGCTAATGAGGTATGTTTAATTTCTCAAGTTGAACCGGTAGTAGTAACCGAAGCATGTAAAGATGAATATTGGATGAAAGTTATGGAAGAAGAATTAGATTAGATAGAAAAGAATAACATATGGATAAATTAGTTCCCCGACCTAAAAATAAGAATGTTATTGGAACTAAATGGGTTTTTAGGAATAAATTAAATGAAGATAGACAATTTGTGAGGAATAAAGCTAGATTGGTTTGTAAAAGATATTCTTAGAAGGAAGGAATTGATTATGGTGAGACTTTTGCACTTGTAGCTAGGATTGAAGCTGTAAGATTATTTCTTGCCTATGTTGCACATAAAAACTACAAGATGGATGTTAAGTGTGCTTTTATGAATAGGGATCTTGATGAGGAAGTTTATATTGAGCAACCTGATGTTATTTCACTTTCAGATGATAAAAACATGGGTTGTAGGTTAAAGAAAGCCTTATATGTATTGAAACATGCACCTAGAGCTTGGTATGAAAGGTTGGACAAATATCTTTTAAAGCTTGGATTCATTAAAGGTAATGCTGACAGTAATCTATATTATAAATTCAATAATGATGATATACTGATTATTGAGGTCTTTGTTGATGACATCATTTTTGGAGGTGAAGATAAGTTGTGCATGGAATTTTGTAAAAAATATGGAGAAAAAATTTGAAATGTCTATGATTGGGGAAATGAATTTTTTTTTAGGTTTGCAGATTATTCAGACTGATAAAGGTATTTATATTTATCAAACTAAGTATTCTAGGGAGATGTTGAAGAAATTTGGTATGGAAAATTCTAAACCGGTTAGTACTCCTATGGTTACAAGTGAGAAATTGACAAAGAAAGATGAATCAACATTAGTAAATCCTACAAGATACAAGTCTATGATTGGAGGTCTGCTATATTTGACACATACTAGACCAAATATAATGAATGCAATTTTCATTGCATCAAGATATCAAAGTGATCCTAGAGAAAATCATGAGAGTGCAGTGAAAAGGATTTTTAGATACTTACAAGGAACATTTGAATATGGTTTGTGGTACCCTAAAGATGATGACTTTACTTTATGTGCATATACAAATGCAAATTGGGCAGGTGATGATGATTGGAAAAGTACTTCTAGTGGATCTTTCTTTCTTGGAAAGAAACTTATTTCATGGATCAACAAGAAACAATCATGTAATTCTTTATCTATTACTGAAGCTGAGTATTTTGTTGTTGCTAGTAACTGTACATAATTTCTATGGATGAAGCAAATGTTGATGTAGAGGGTATGCGATAGTAAGTTGATAAAACTACCTACACACCTTGGTCTTCTTTACCTTGAGTCTCTCTCAAGGCTGCAATCACACCTCAAATGTGAAATTGGATTCTTACCCCTAACAAGGGATGGTACAAAACTTCTACACACTTCCTAAGACCTATTAAGATCTTCCACAGTGATACTTTGGAGCACAAGGCAAATATTGGATTTTGAGGCTTAAATAGGCCTACCAATTAGTAGCCCTATTTCACTGTCTTTTTGGATTTTTCTCCAAATTATACCAAACAACACCCTATACAAATTTAGGTTTTAGACACCCTCTTGGGATTACTATCAGATTCTAAAATATTGGAATTCCACCCTATTCCTGCACTCTTCAACACCTACTTGGGTCACAGGCCTAATTGATTAAGTTAGACCAGTTTTGCAAAGGAGGTATATGAGAATGGGATCATAGGAAAGTTCTAACTCTTTAGGAGGTTTCTTCTATGTCGAAATACTACAATTACATCAATTCAACTCATCATCTCATCATTACTCATAGTATGCTCAATGAAACTCATCTTCTAATCTAAACCCTCAAACAACCTAGACTAGGGCTTGGTGGTAAGGTTACCAACCAACTCCTCTAACCTTGCTCCTCTAGAATCTCAAAATAAATACCTCTAAATTTCTTTCTACCAATGGTCATCGGATCCTAATGAGTAGATAGCAAGTTAGGGCCCCGTTTGCATTGTAACCCTTGAAAATGGAGGGTTTCAGACTTGTAGAGGGTAAAACACTTATAACTTCCTCTAAAATTCAATTAAAAAGGTCAGACCAAATGTATTGGAAGAGTATTTTAGGGCTCTTTCTACTAAAATCAAAAATTCGTCTGTAGATCTTGTAGTGCCCCTACCCTAGTCGGCCTTGTAAAACCGGTTTGACCTTGGTTAACTTTTTCTATGTGGCATTCTTGGATGGTAGATTAAGCATTAGGTAATGTTGTAGATTAGATAATATGAATATTGTGCATACCTGTTATTGTGCTTTCGCATCGATTCTTGTGTAAGTTTAATTGTTTCCCTAATTCTTGTTATAAATCTCGAGCTAACGCCTTCATTGAATATATATATATATATATATGCTTGCGTGAATCATGGTTGCAGGAGATTGCAGGTATAGTACTGCTTAGGTGCGAGGTTCGTCTCCATCAGGATTCGTAGGGTTGAGTATACCTCATTCATCCTTAGAATTTGGATTAGGTGGTCGTAAAACCCTCACTTTGCCTTAGCCATGATCAAGTGAGCGTCTTGTGTGGTCCGTCGGTTTCCCTTTTCATTTGGGTTTGCGTGTCATGTGATTGGTTGGCTTTCTTGGTTTGCGTGTGGTAAAATAGGGTATTTTATCCTAAGTACTTAATTCAATTTAATGTGTTCATTTACGCATTGGTAATTGAGAAATTTAAAATAAATAAGTTTTTTTTATGAGATTAATCATTAATTAAAAAGATCGCTTTATGTATGTTTGTAGCAAGTTTAAGTATTTAATTTGATTTAATGTGTTCATTTACGCATTTGTAATTGAGGAATTAAAATATATAGGGTTCTTTTATGTGATTAATCATTAATTAAAAAGATCGCTTTATTTATGTTTGTAGCGAGTTTAATTTAATGGTTAATTTTTAAATAACGAATTTAATTAGTTTATACATTTTAAAAAAGGAAAGATTTAAAGTTATTTGAAATAGAAATAATTTAATCTCTTTTGCATTTTGGAAAAGAAAGGCTAATTTTACGTATTTAAGAAAATCAATTTTTATTAGAAAAGCAAGTTTAATTTATATGTATATTGGATATAGTGTGAAAGATTGATTTTAGGAATTAATTTAATTAAAATATTTTATCCCTGTCAATATTGTGCAATATAAATGTTAGCTTAGTGAATATTGAGAAAATTAAAATTAAATTAGAGAGAAGCATTTTCATTTTAATTAGAAAAGCAAGTTAGATTATTTGAATATTTGAAAAGAATGATTATTTTTCATTTTTTTTAATTTAAAAAGTGCTTAAATTCGAAATTAGAAAATTAGGTCAAAATTTCATTCTTTTAACCTAGTTTGGAAAAATATTTTGGGGGTTGTTGAATTTTTTGGGAAAAAAAGTATTTTTGGATGGAGAAATGGGGGATTTTGGAAACGATGGATTTTTCTACAGCTCCAGGGTGGGCTCTTCATCGAAAATCTTGCCAGGAATGCTTAAGGAGGTAGGAATTCTTGTTTACCTTTTTATTTCATTGTAAATCAAAGAAAATGTGCTGGGTTCTTCCTCATGAAATTCTGTTTTTAAAAATCCACGAATGTTCTTAAAGTTTAAGTTTTAGTTTTGTGAACATTGGTTGTTTTGGGTCAAGATTGTTTAAATGGTTTTGTGGATGAGCAAATCTTGCACATCTGAAGGTTGTTGAGTATTTGGAAAATCATGAACTTGCTGGGAAAATTTTCCATACTGTGGTTTTGCATATTCTGGAAAATATATGGGATTGTGAATAAATGAAAATTGGGGGTTTTAGTTTGTTATTATTTTATTTTTATTGGGGTCATTGATTTGATTTAAAAATCAAATGTTAGATTGAAAACGAAATTTATCACTCAGAAAATTCTGAGTTTGAGAGTGAAGATATGGGGGTTGTTTATATATATTTTTTTGAGCTATTTAAAAAAAAAAAAAAAAATTGATTTGGGTGTGAGGAGCTATCGCTCTACCCATGACCCTGGGGAAATCCACAGCTGTGGAAACCATAGACCGTGGAGTTCCACGTTCTGTGGAAACCATAGTCCATGGTTCTCCATGGCTCTGCAGACCACAGTCCGCGGAAACCACGACTGTGGTTACCATGGTGTGGGGGCCACTAAGTGGCAAGGAAATCCTTTTTTTTTAAACAAAAAAAAAGTATGTTAAAATTTTAGTTTGTTATTTAGAAAAAAAAAATACAATAATAATAAAATAATAAAACTTACGTTATGCAAAGTTTGTTTTTATATATATATATTTTCTTTATTATTATTAATTATTAACAATATATATTTTTAATAATGAAGATTAATAAATATATATTAATTAATAATTAATTTTTAAACGGTGTAATATTAAATTATTATTAATATATATATATATATATATATATATATATATATATATATATATATATATATATATATATATATATATATATATATATATATATATATATATATTAATTAATAATTAGATTGAAATTGTGTATAATTAATTTTAGTTGGTTATATTTTATTATCCAAGGGATTATAAATGTATAATGATTAATATTAAATTTGGGTATCAGTTCTAATGAGGAAGTACTTTTTGGAAAGAGATTGAATATTATTTTTAATTGGAAAATTCTTGAAATAGAATATATTTTTGGAAATTTCTAAATATTATATTAATCAGGGAGACATTATTATTGGATTTGATTGATAATAGGTCATCTGGGAACATTAGAAATGGAATACTAAAATATATAAGTAATTGAAAAATGAAATGTTCACCATTGGATATTCTGAAATCTTAAATGATATGCTATTAGAACTATCAGAAATTTAATAATGCATCGATTTGAAAATTGGTAAGTTAATGACATCTTCATTTAGTAAAATAAATGGTTTAGTTATGTTCTTCCTCGGTATTGTGAAATAGACAACTAGTAATATGACAAGTTTAATTTATGTATTCGCTCTTGTTTAAGTATTGGCAAGGCCTTGATATGTTTGTTTGGACCCTGTTGTCAAGCTGAATTGTGGTTGGCCCTAGGTTCGTCAGTATCCTAGTTAGAGTACCGTTAGACAAGAGACCTTTGTATTAGCTTTTAATATGCTAGTGGGAGCCATTTTTATGTAGGGATCATTTAGGATTTATCGACCGAAGTGGTCGTTTGTATATTGGTTGTTGTTCGCCAAAAAGGCAGGAATGTAGATGACATGAACCTTATGTAACTATAACTTAATTAATTATCAGAGGGGTCTTGCAGTTGAGAAGACCTAGAGATGTAGCCCTCTAGGGGTGAACTCCGAGATCATTTCTGTGTTATGTGATGCTTTTGTCTCTCATGTTTCATGGATAGTGCTAGCATGTATGGATGATAATTTGATAGAATGTATAAGTGGATTGGATGAGATTTATTGTAATGCATGTATGTAGTCATCTATTAAATGCAATTAATGGATCATGAACAAATGTACCCCATTAATGTTAATGTAAATAAGTATGCATGAAAAGACCTCATAGTTATGATGATATTAGAGCATTTTGAAATAAGATGCATGGTATGAGTTTAAAGCAAAATTGAACGTAATGAATGGTTTAGAAGTTATCGGATGAACACGTCATATCACCTCAATTGTAATTCTAATGGATGAACTTCATGTTGTTATTTACACTCTAACCTAAAAACAAATGAACTTCATCTTGGTAGCTATAATTGAATTAAAATGGGTGAAGTCATTTAGTTATTTACATGTTAATCTTAGCAAATGCATTTCTTCATATTAACCGTATTTTAACTATAATGGGTGAACTCATTAATTTATCTATGTTTTAACCCTAATGTATGAACTTCATTATGTTATTTACAATTTATCCTTAATAAATGATCTTCATCTTATTAGCTATATTTTAATTATAATGGATGAACTCATATGGTTATATTACATTTTAACCTTAATGAATGAACTTCATCTCGTAGCAATATTTTAACTACAATGGAAGATCTCATTTGGCTATTTACATTTTAACCTCTATAAATGAACTTTGATATATTAGTTATATTGTATCTAAAATGGATGTACTCACCAAGTTAACCATATTTAAACCTTAATGGGCGGATTCTTAAGTTATCTATGTTTTAAGTTCATTGGGTAAATTTCCTCATGTTAGCCTCATCTTCAACCATAATAAATGAACACTTGCTAATTTCTACAATGTCAATTAACTGAACAAATTTTATCCATGTTTCAAGTAATAACATGTAATTAAGATATCCTGCTTAATTGGATCAAATGTCGCGAGTTGAGTTAGGTGTTAAGTTACGTAATCATGTTGGGAGACTCCTTAGGTTTTGTTTAGTCTTCTGCCGTGTTATCTGAACTTCTGATAACTCATTGCATCATCATGTTGTTTCTTAACTTTAAAAAAAATAAAAATATTTGCACTCCATTTGTACATTTTAGCTTTATCCCTTCGGGGTTTCCTGGCGGGGCATTACACTTGGTATCAGAGCCCATGTTGCAACACTGGGATCTCTGGTTTTGCTTGTGCCCTTAGTTGTTGTGTGGTGTATCGACCTTATGTTGTATTCTTGTCCTCCTTGTTGTAAGAGTGTGATTTAGCGGACCTTAACTTGTGTGTTCACACCTTGTCTTCACCTTCTTGATGTGGGTGTGTTGGAGTGATTGTATGTGCTTTGTCTTCTTATGGAGGTCTTGGTCTATGATTTCTCTTATTTTGAAGGAGAGTCATATGTACCTTCCTTTTGATTCGTTGTACTCTTTTGACTGGACCATTTGGGTGGTTAGTGTTGTCTTGGATCTAAAAGTACAAAATGTGCTTATTTAAGGTTGTGATCTAGCGTAGTGTTGTTTGCTTGAAGGACTAGTGTGGTAGATATTGAATGGCTATTATGTAGTAAATTGAATAATTATCACCCTTCCTCCAGTCTCTCTCTCTAGAAAGTAAAACAATTATGATATGTGTAATTATCTCTTATTTGAGTTTTCTTTTTGCGAGAGAAGGCTGTGACTTCTTGAGCCCTTGTGTGAGCCTTATAACGCTTATGTGTATTTAGATTATAAAGGGCTTTGGGTTTGGAAGTTAATATTGGTTATTGAGAAAAATTGTATGTTTACATTAAGGAATTATCCATGTGTCTCATAGGAGTAGCATAATTAAATTCTATCTTAAGTAATGTGCATTAATATGCGAATAGTTGATTTTGTGAAACTGCTTTAGTTGTAAAAGGATGTATCAAAAGGGAACATGTTACAATAACTTTGAGAGTGTCTTAAGATGTTCCACGAAAGATTGGTTATGTGATTCTTCACCCAGTTTGACTGAGGACCTATTTTTAGCAATGCTCCTTTGAACTTGCCTTTGGATATAGATAATTGCCTTATTATGTTTGGAAAGTGCTAAGGAAAAGCTTGTTTGATGTGTATGCATAAATGTGTATCATTTAGTTGATAGCTCCTCATTTAATTTCTTGTCGTATTTTGATTTTCAATGATAGGTTGCAGGTTTTGATATGTTTTGTATTAAATTTCGAATAGTGAGTGTTCTCAAGAGGTCTTGTATTACAGAAAGATTATTTGACTTGATTTCTTGTTCAGAAAACTAGAACATTATATTGCAACCATAATAATTGGAAATGTCATGTTAGGTTGTTTTGGCATCCTCCTAAAAGATAGCAAAATGAAAACCGTGCAACTAAAGTGATAGACTTATATCTGAGCATATAGTGTAACCTTGTGGATCTTATGTATTTGTAGGAAATAGTTTAATTTTCAAACTCTCTTTCCCCTTCTCCTTGGATAGGATCATAAGGTTTTTTTTTTAGAAATGCTACTAAGAATGCAGTGATTTAAGAAGAATTTTAATAACGCATGTGAAATTGTATGTTTGCTTTTGGCTTCTAATTGAAAGAGGAAAGTTTTCGCTTTGGAAAATAAAATTGCATAGTTAGTAATGTGAATGCAAATGCTTAGTGGAATTTGAGAAAGATATCGGAATGACGTTATTTCCTTGTGTAAATTTGAATTTTTAAGAATTTCAGTACGTGTAACTAGAGTAAACTTTATTTAGTGATTCATGTGGAAAGAATAGGTAAAACCCTTCTTGAGTAGATGATAGCGTATTAAAAATTACCCCCATAAATGTGACTAAACCAGTAATGGTGCTATACCTTTTGTGTTGTAATAAACCCATGCTTGCTATGTGTGCCCATGGGATGGTGAAGTAATCAACCATGGAGGATATGTTTGCTCATGAGTATGGGAAACCATACTATTTATGTGATGTTGCTTATTTGTTCCCTTACTGAGTGCCAACCCATGGGTTGTTGATAAGTCAGTATGTGAAGGGGTAGTTGTAGAAGTCACCATTCCTTGAAAAGTATGGAACGATGTACGAGTAATATCGATACGAAGTGAATTTAGCTTCCCTATTCCGAGGAAAAATATAGTTTTGTAATGAAACTGTATTATAGGTGTACTCAATACTTCCCCTTCTGATGAATCGATGTATAAGATTCATGTGTGTGAGGTTAATTCCTATCATTTATTTTGAGCATATAGATGACAGTTCTTGAGCAGAATGATGGATTTTATTGGAGCATCTTTTGCCTTGTCTTCATGAGAGGCATGTTATTTTTCATATGAGCTGCCGATTGACTAGTGTTGGTAGACTTATAGGTAGACCTTAGCCATTTATACCTCTGGCTTACGATGAGTATCCTGAGAGGTACATCGCTATGCAGGGTGTGACCTTCACGTACCCTTTTCCACAAGGGACATTTCCATGCGGGATACGTCCATTGCGTGTCCTTTTCGCTTGGAGTATTGCAATGCCGTGCTGAGACACGATGTAGGATGTAGTAGACATTTCCATGTGGCCTACCAATAGGTATAGGGTAGAGCCATGTCGCGTGACGACGTGATGCAAGGTATTGTCGAGGTGCACACTCCCATGCCATGCAGATGTGTGACTTGGCCACACCACATGATAAGCTACTACGATAGCTAGACGATTGTTCCTTCCTTCCTCGTTGGTGGCTAGATGCTAGTCACATAGTGATGTTATGTGCACTTATGATATTTTTTTTATTTATTTCCTTGTGGGCCAGCAATTTATTTTATTTTGACTTTGAAAGTTTAGACATGATCTTGTGATCTTTTGCTTATTTGATTTGATGTTGCAATTCAAGAATTATTTTCTTGCCTTACTGTTGGAATTGATGATTATTATCTTTATTCTTCTATACTTTGGTGGCTAAACACGTTTATGCTTGTTGTTTTCGTATGCTGGTCTTGTGTTGAAATGTGAATTCCTCTCCATGAATGTAGGAGACGGTCTTGGTTGAGTGTATACGAGGAAGTAGATGTAGGGAACCTTGAGGATGGGGGTATGTGAGGCTGTGAGACAGCTAGGATCCACTACCTACCTATGAGTGGTGACTATCTCTTGGAGGCTAAATACCTTATGCAACAAGGGATGTTCACAAGGGTCTTGTATGGAAGGTAGCATCGTTATGGTGTACCCTAGCACCATAAAGCCTTTGAGTGAGATGTTGGATATTTATGATCATGTTATTTGTTCTGAGATCAGGTATAGAGATGTTGATCGTGCATGTTATCTTTGATCGAGCATTAGACATGGTCACATGTGGCCCTGTTGTGCTGTGCAATCCAGTTATGTGGATTGTTATTATGTGTAGTCATGGATTGAAATGTGTTAACTTGTCACTATGTTATGGGACACAGTCATTGGGAAATGATCTTATATGCCTAGAAAGTGTAAACAATTGAGTTATTTACATTGCTCCTATTTATTGAAATGTTAATTTGGTTGTAGAAATTGATATTTGAAGCTAGTTCTATGCGATAAAGCTTTGTAAAAAGATGAATTGGTAAAAGAAATTGATCATGAGGGCATGTTTTCTTGCCATGTTTGGTAGAATGAGTATGGTAATTATGGTTATTTTTTTCTATAATTGGTGTAATGAAAGGAAGAAAATTCTTATTTTTTTGCTATGATTGTGGATAATTCATAGAATATTTTAAGAAGTGTATGGCTTTAGTTGTACCTTGCCAATGGATAATGACATTCGTAAAGGTTTTAGAAATAATGTTTCATTTAATTATGGAAGGATTTATACGTGCAAATTTATATTTGTTAAATGAGTTTCAGGGCTAATGCGTGTTGCATGAATTCCATCTAGCCTTACGACTTCCCGGAGTAAGTCGGAGCCTAGGGGGGGAGAATGTAGTATCGCTACCCTAGTCGGCCTTGTAAAACCAGTTTGACCTTGGTTAAATTTTTCTATGTGGCATTCTTGGATGGTAGATTAACCATTAGGTAATGTTGTAGATTAGATAATATGAATATTGTGCATACCTATTATTGTGCTTTCGCATCGATTCTTGTGTAAGTTTAATTGTTTCCCTAATTCTTGTTATAAATCTCGAGCTAACGCCTTCATTGAATATATATGTATGCTTGCATGACTCATGGTTGCATGAGATTGCAGGTACAATACCGCCTAGATGTGAGGTTCGTCTCCATCAGGATTCGCAGGGTTGAGTATACCTCTTTCATCTTTAGAATTTGGATTAGGTGGTCATAAAACTCTCATCTTGTCTTAGCCATGATCAAGTGAGTGTCTTGTGTGGTTCACCGGTTTCCCTTTTCATTTGAGTTTGCGTGTCGTGTGATTGGTTGTCTTTCTTGGTTTGCATGCCTTGCGTGTGGTAAGATGAGGTATTTTATCCTAAGTACTTAATTCAATTTAATGTGTTCATTTACGCATTGGTAATTGAGAAATTTAAAATAAATAAGTTTCTTTTATAAGATTAATCATTAATTAAAAAGATCGCTTTATGTATGTTTGTGGCAAGTTTAAGTATTTAATTTGATTTAATATGTTCATTTACGCATTTGTAATTGAGGAATTAAAATATATAGGGTTCTTTTATGTGATTAATCATTAATTAAAAATATCTCTTTATTTATGTTTGTAGCGAGTTTAATTTAATGGTTAATTTTTAAATAACGAATTTAATTAGTTTATGCATTTTAAAAAGGAAAGATTTAAAGTTATTTGAAATAGAAATAATTTAATCTCTTTTGCATTTTGGAAAAGAAAGGTTAATTTTACGTATTTAAGAAAATCAATTTTTATTAGAAAAGCAAGTTTAATTTATATGTATATTGGATATAGTGTGAAAGATTGATTTTAGGAATTTATTAAATTAAAATATTTTATCCTCGTCAATATTGTGCAATATAAATGTTAGTTTAGTTAATATTGAGAAAATTAAAATTAAATGAGAGAGAAGCATTTTAATTTTAATTTGAAAAGCAAGTTAGATTATTTGAATATTTGAAAAGAATGATTATTTTTCATTTTTTTTATTTAAAAAGTGCTTAAATTCGAAATTAGAAAATTAGGTCAAAATTTCATTCTTTTAACCTAGGTTGGAAAAATATTTTGAGGGTTGTTGAATTTTTTGGGAAAAAAAAAACTTTTGGATGGAAAAATGGGGGATTTTGGAAAGGATGGATTTTTCTACAGCTGCAAGTTGGGCTCTTCGTCAAAAATCTTGCTAGGAATGCTTAAGGAGGTAGGAATTCTTGTTTACCTTTTTATTTCATTGTAAATCAAAGAAAATGTGTTGGGTTCTTCCTCATGAAATTCTGTTTTTAAAAATCCACGAATGTTCTTAAAATTTAAGTTTTAGTTTTGTGAATATTGGTTGTTTTGGGTGAAGATTGTTTAAATGGTTTTATGGATGAGCAAATCTTGCATATCTGAAGGTTGTTGAGTATTTGGAAAATCATGAACTTGCTAGGAAAATTTTCCATACTGTGGTTTTGCATATTCTGGAAAATATATGGGACTGTGATTAAATTAAATTTGGGGGTTTTAGTTTGTTATTATTTTATTTTTATTGGGGTCATTGATTTGATTTAAAAATCAAATGTTAGATTGAAAATGAAATTTATCACTCAGAAAATTCTAAGTCTGAGAGTGCAGATATGGGGGTTGTTTATTTTTTTTTTTTGAGCTATTTAAAAAAAAAAATTAAAATTTGATTTTGGCATGGGGAGCTATCCCTCTACCCACGACCCTGTGGAAATCCACGGTTGTGGAATCCACACCATGGAAACCACAGACCATGGAGTTCCACATTCTGTGGTTCCACACTATGGAAACCACAATCTGTGGTTCTCCACGACTGTGGAGACCACAGTCCGTGGAAACCACGACTATGGTTACCATGGTGTGGGGGCCACTAAGCGGCAAGGAAATCCTTTTTTTTTAAACAAAAAAAAAAGTATGTTAAAATTTTAGTTTGTTATTTTAAAAAAAAAATATAATAATAATAAAATAATAAAACTTACGTTATGTAAAGTTTGTTTTTTAACAGTTTTTTTTCTTTATTATTATTATTAATTATTAACAATATATATTAATTAATAATTAATTTATAAATGGTGTAATATTAAATTATTATTACTATATATATATATATATATTTAGATTGAAATTTGGAAAGAGATTGAATATTATTTTTAATTGGAAATTTCTTGAAATAGAATATATTTTTGGAAATTTCTAAATATTATGTTAATCAGGGAGACATTATTATTGGATTTGATTGATAGTAGGTCATCTGGGAACATTAGAAATGGAATACTAAAATATATAAGTAATTGAAAAATGAAATGTTCACCATTGGATACTCTGAAAACTTGAATGATATGCTATTAGAATTATCAGAAATTTAATAATGCATCGATTTGAAAATTGGTAAGTTAATGACATCTTCATTTAGTAAAATAAATGGTTTAGTTATGTTCTTCCTCGGTATTGTGAAATAGACAACTGGTAATATGACAAGTTTAATTTATGTATTCGCTCTTGTTTAAGTATTGGCAAGGCCTTGATATGTTTGTTTGGACCCTGTTGTCAGGCTGAATTGTGGTTGGCCCTAGGTTGGTCAGTATCCTAGTTAGAGTACCATAAGACAAGAGACCTTTGTATTAGCTTTTAATATGCTTAGTGGGAGCCGTTTCTATGTAGGGATCATTTAGGATTTATCGACCGAAGTGGTCGTTTGTATATTGGTTGTTGTTAGCCCAAAAGGCAGGAATGTAGATGACATGAACTTTATGTAACTATAACTTAATTAATTACGCGAGGGGTCTTGTAGTTGAGTAGAGTCAAAGATGTAGCCCTCTAGGGGTGAACTCCTAGATCATTTATGTGTTATGTGATGCTTTTGTCTCTCATGTTTCATGGATAGTGCTAGCATGTATGGATGATAATTTGATAGAATGTATAAGTGGATTGGATGAGATTTATTGTAATGCATGTATGTAGTCATCTATTAAATGAAATTAATGGCTCATGAAGGAATGTACCCCATTAATGTTAATGTAAAGAAGTATGCATGAAAAGACCTCACAATTATGATGATATTAGAGCATTTTGGAACAAGATGCATGGTATGAGTTTAAAGCAAAATTGAACGTAATGAATGGTTTTAAAGTTATCAGATGAACTCATCATATCACCTAAATTGTAATTCTAATGGATGAACTTCATGTTTTGATTAGGTAAAACCAGGTAATTGAAAGGTACCCGAACCTTTTACAAGCCGGGGAAAACAAAAATGCTAAAAAATGTGCCCAAACACTTCAAAAAGACAAAATGAACCCACCAGAAGGGCACAACTTAATACATCATTACATTAAAAACTCAAAACAGACAACAAAAGGAAAGCAAAAGACAGCAAAGAGACAGAACCAAGGACATGGATGAACTTCATGTTGTTATCTACACTCTAACCTTAAAAAAAAATGAACTTCATCTTGGTAGCTATAATTGAATTAAAATGGGTGAACTCATTTAGTTATTTACATGTTAATCTTAGCAAATGTATTTCTTCATATTAACCTTATTTTAACTATAATGGGCGAACTCATTAATTTATCTATGTTTTAACCCTAATGGATGAACTTCATTATGTTATTTACAATTTATCCTTAATAAATGATCTTCATCTTATTAGCTATATTTTAATTATAATGGATGAACTCATATGGTTATATTACATTTTAACCTTAATGAATGAACTTCATCTCGTAGCAATATTTTAACTACAATGGAAGATCTCATTTGGCTATTTACATTTTAACCTCTATAAATGAACTTCGATATATTAGTTATATTGTATCTAAAATGGATGGACTCGCCAAGTTAACCATATTTAAACCTTAATGGGTGGATTCTTAAGTTATCTATGTTTTAACTTCATTGGGTAAATTTCCTCATGTTAGCCTCATCTTCAACCATAATAAATGAACGCTTCCTAATTTCTACAATGTCAATTCATTGAACAAATTTTATCCATGTTTCAAGTAATAACATGTAATTAAGATATCTTGCTTAATTGGATCAAATGTCGCGAGTTGAGTTAGGTGTTAAGTTACATAATCACATTGGGAAACTCCTTAGGTTTTGTTTAGTCTTCCGCTGTGTTATCTGAACTTCTGATAACTCATTGCATCATCATGTTGTGTCTTAACTTAAAAAAACATAAAAAAATATTTGCACTCCATTTGTGCATTTTAGCTTTATCCCTTCGGGGTTTCCTGGCAGGCATTACACTTGGTATTAGAGCCCATGTTGCAACACTGGGATCTCTGGTTTCACTTGTGCCCTTAGTTTTTGTGTGGTGTATCGACCTTATGTTGTATTCTTGTCCTCCTTGTTGTAAGAGTGTGATTTAGCAGACCTTAACTTGTGTGTTCACACCCTGTCCTCACCTTCTTGATGTGGGTGTGTTGGAGTGATTGTATGTGCTTTGTCTGCTTATGGAGATCTTGGTCTACGATTTCTCTTATTTTTAAGGAGAGTCGTATGTACCTTCCTTTTGATTCGTTGTACTCTTTAGACTGGACCATTTGGGTGGTTAGTGTTGTCTTGGATCTAAAAGTATGAAATGTGTTTATTTAAGGTTGTGATCTAGCATAGTGTTGTTTGCTTGAAGGACTAGTGTGGTAGATATTGAATGGCTATTATGTAGTAAATTGAATAATTATCACCCTTCCTCCAGTCTCTCTCTCTGGAAAGTAAAACAATTTTGATATGTGTAATTATCTCTTAGTTGAGTTTTCTTTTTGCGAGAGAAGGCTGTGACTTCTTGAGCCCTTGTGTGAGCCTTATAATGCTTATATGTATTTAGATTATAAAGGGCTTTGGGTTTGGAAGCTAATATTGGTTACTGAGAAAAATTGTATGTTTACATTAAGGAATTCTCCATGTGTCTCGTAGGAGTAGCATAATTAAATTCTATCTTAAGTAATGTGCATTAATATACGAATAGTTGATTTTGTGAAACTGCTTTAGTTGTAAAAGGAAGTATCAAAAGTGAACATTTTATAGTTGTAGCATAGGAAATAGGAAATCATCACAATCAAGTCAAAATAACTAATCATTATTAGCTCAATCACAAATGCATAATTGCAATGATCTAATCCTAAACACATTCAATAGAGACATGAAATAAAAACATTCAAAAGCAAAGATTATGCAAACCAAAGATGTGATTTGAATGCTCCTTCATGCGGCTCCATTGTTCTTCTTTCCTCTTCAAATGGTTTGATTGTGGATCTTACCTACAAGTGCACACACATGATTGAAAGCAAGTAGACAAGATTTTAGATCAAGAGTACTAGAAATTCGATAGTCTGATTAAGGATTAAGAATCAAGGGGTTTGATTGAAGAAATTCATCCAATTTATAGAAGAATTGGAGAGATGAAAAGATTAGCATGATTCAATTCAAATGGAAATTGCAAATCAATTATGTCAATTATGACAAATTATGACAAATTATGCACTTTCTATGCAAAATTTGTTGATTGATAATTTATGACAAATTATGACAACTTCTATGTCAAAATTGATTGATTGTCAATTATGACAAATTATGACAAATTGACATGTCATTTCCATGAATTTACGAGAGAAATAGGAAGAAATTGAAATTAAGAACTAAGAAATTAGAAAAATTAGAAAATAGGAGGAATTAGGAAAATTAGGAATCAGGTAAATTAATTAATAATCTTTCATTTATTAATTAATTCACAAAGAGGAATAATTAGCCAATTAAATGAGCATTTAATTGTGACACAAAGACTTACGATAAATAATTAATTATTTAATCCTAGAGGAAGAAATGACAGACAAGGTTAAATGATTAAATCATGAAACCCTAGAAGACGAATTAGCAATGAGAATGACAATTAGGTCTTGATTGAAGATAATTGATTCGATCATGATTCTGATTAAATGATTTGATTGATAAATATGCCAATTGACGAGGAACAATGACAAATTGATCCAAATTGACACAATTGAGATAGACAACAATTGATAGCGAAATGATCTTAAAATGACAAATTTGACAAAAGGACGTGGATCGATGACAAAATAGATTGCAAGATGACAGGATTAAAAATGACCACGATCGATGACAAATCGATCACAAAATGACAAGATCGAACATGACAACGACCAATGACAAATCGATCGCAAAACAACAAGATTGAAAATGATAAGGATTAATGACAAATCGATAAGATTGATAAGAGGACAATGATCAATGACAAATCGATCGCAAATCGACAAGATTGATAAGAGGACAAAACCCTAATTAGGATTGACGATGTCCAAAATGATGACAAATTAGCACGCATATTGATGCGACAAGATAAGTTCGATGAAAATCATGACTAGATAGCATTGTCGACAAGACCAAATTTAAGAGCGAGACGAATGAAGAATGTAGAAGAATGACTCGATGTTTGCAAATGATAAAAACGAAGTGCGTGACATAGGAGAAATGTTAATGCGATGCAAAAACCTAAAATGAGGCAATGCGCAAATGTTAAAATATGACTCCGCAAGCGTTGACCATTTTTAGGTGTCTACATTTTGCCCCTCTTTGAGACAATGCGATTTTAAGCATTGTTTCAAAGAACAATAATTAAAATGCCCCAGACAATAATAATGACATATGCATGCCCCCTCGAGGAATTGGCCAGAAATATGCAGAAAAGAGGCCAATTGATCGATAAGAATGATAGAAAATGATAGGATCGAGCGGACTGCGAAGATTGATGGAAGAAATGCTAGTAAGAAGAAATTAGACAGAGGACAGTTGAAGATGAAGAAATACTTGCTTTCATCAATGCACAGAAGTAGGTGAGAACCTTTATTTGATATGGCAAAATGGATGCGTAGCATCATGGCATTGAAGGCCAGTGCTGAAATGCAACCCTTTTTGCAAAAGACAGACACATCGCAGACAAACAACAAGCACAACCAAAAAGAAAAAGGACCATGAACCATCCCAGTCACTCTAAATCACTCAGTGACATCATCGAGCAACATAGGAACATGATCGAAGCCAAAAATAAATCAGTAAAAAGATAAGATGCACAAATTCCAACAAATCAAACAAACATCTTGATCTTCATTGTCAAAAGTTGAAAGTGCTGATAGGACGATCATGCTGTCTGATTTCAGGACATGCGGTACCCTGTCTAAGACAGGACACAGTCTGGTTTCGAGTATACCACACCCTGTATAAGACCCATGATAGTAGAGACAAGGACAAATGATTTTGAGGTTGATTGATATGACAAGTTTGATCAGTTTGAATGTCTGGTTTGATTGAAAAAGTTCATCTGTTTAAGCATGATTTCATTAAAGCACAATGTTGGATTGCAAGTCGTTGGATGTATACTTAGCGATCTGTCTATGCACAGAGGGGTTATTTATTGCAAAAATGCTTGTTTTTGGATTATAATGTTTTGAAAATTTATTTTATTTTTTTTGTGTTCATTTTTTCAGGACTTTATTTGACTTTTTTTTTTTGGATTATTTCAGGACATTTTTCAATTTTTTATGATTATTTTTTAAGACATTTTTCAATTTTTTTTTTTTTTGATCTTTTTTCAGGACATTTTTCATTTTTTAAAATTATTTCAGGACATTTTTGAAATTTTTTTTTTTTCAAGACATTTTTCATTTTTTTTGATTATTTCAGGACATTTTTCAATTTTTTTTTTTTTGATCTTTTTTTAGGACATTTTTCATTTTTTAAAATTATTTCAGGACATTTTTCAATTTTTTTTTTTTTTTTTTTTGCCCCCAATGTCTAGCAAGGCAAGGAATATGACAGGTGAATAAATAGGCTTTCTGAAATGTTGGTGGATAGAGGGAAGACAAAGGCCTTTTATTATGGAGACAATGCGGATGCAATTTTCAAAGGCTATTGCGTGATGGGACAAGAGACTGGATATGACAATGTAAAGCAGGAACATGGTATGAGGGACATGTCAAGAGGTTTTTGAAAAATATGTTTTGCATTTCACGTCCTTATGTCAGATCAAGATCAAGGAATGAAAAAGAGTGTATGGATAGTGATAAGATATGGATAGGATAAGCAAGACCAAGAATGGATAAGGGACATGGACTGAGGGTCGGGGTAGGCTAAGGGATAGTGGCAAAAAGTTGCAATAAGCTAGGGAATATGGATGAAAAGTTGTAATAAGCAAATGGATAAAGACCAAAAGCTATGATGGACTAAAAGCTGCAAACAAGATACATGATTCTCATGAAGATCGTTAGCCTTGTCAAGATCAAAGGTGGAAAGGGGGATATTTACATGAGGGACAATAGGATATGAAGGGTAATGACATGGTATGATAGGATAATGAAGGGCAATAGGATATGAAGGAGGAAACCTGCCCCCAAGTGTGGTGTGCAAGAAGTTCATAAATTACGCATGATGCCTGTTTGCCAGGTTTTCATCATGGTACTTGCCCAAGGTGCTTGTTTGCCAAGTTTTCACTAGTGGACGAATTATTTTTCTTTACTTTTTTTTTTGTCTTTTTTTTTCACTTTTTTTTTTTTTTTTTGTATTTTGACTTTTTCAATAGAAGATGGACACATGATAGGGGATGGAAGAAGGACTCAAGCATCTTTTTTTTTTTTGGATAGTAGCCTTGAAATAAAAAAATGGACCATGACCTTTAAAAGTATGCTCAAAGACGTTGGTAGGATAAGGACATGGAAAAAGAGATGAAACTAAGGTGAGGATTTATGCAAAGGATTGGATCAAAGGGATGGAAGGATGGAAAATATGCATTGGATAATGAATAGGGTATTGGAAGAATTGGGCTTGAGTGGATGGAAATGTTGGCAAGATCAACATTGGCACACACCTTGAGGGGTGATGGATTGACGGAGAAAGAGTGGGTTTCAGATTGTGAGATTTGGATGGAGGAAAGGATAGTGATTTTGGGACATAAGGACCCAAAATGGATGAAGAAGGTGATGGAGGAATAGACTTGGAAAGTTTGGATGGAGGAATAACAATTGTAGATGCCAAGTTGGATGTTTCTTTAGGCTTTTGTGCTTCAAGGAGCTGCTTAGGGATCCACATGGTTTTTGATTTTTCATGCTTTTGTGGTTCCTTGGAGTGCATTGCTTGCATAAGGGATTTAGGAACCCATATATGTTTTGACTTTGCTTTATTTTTCTCAATGGGCCTTTGTGACCTTTTGGATATTTCTTTTTCTTTATAGATCATATTATTCTTTGTTTTGACATGTCGATTATATTAGACATGTTGATCCTTGAATACATGTGGATTGCTAGACTTATGATTTTTATACTTGGCATCCAAATTGCTTGGAGGAGGAAAGGAATGCATGGATGGATATGAATGAAGTGGAGTTCTTTTGGATGGATGAAATTTACTCAAGGATGTGTGCCTTTGCTGACCTTGCATAGAGGACTAAGGGATATAAGGACCTAAGATGGATGGAAGGTATGATGGGGAAGGTGGACATTTGGATTTTGACTTTGAAGGGATACCAATGCCTTGAGTGTGAACTCTGTAGCCATGACCATTAGTATATTCTTTGACATGAAGGGATTCTTTCTTATGAAGGTCTACTCCTTTGCCTTTATGAATATCTTGACTTGTAGGATACTCTTTTCTTTGGGAAGAAGACGCGAGTCCATTATGAGGTGGATATGATATGAGAGAAATAATGAGATCTTGAAGTGGATCGGATTTCACCAAAGTGGAAGAACCCATTATGCATGTCGAGGGTTCATGAACATCTTGCACTGACACATTAGAATCATGAGTGGGATTAGGATCATGAGGGGGACTAGGATTTTGTAGTGGACATGGTTCAATGACAGGCTCTTCAAGAGGTGGAATGGGAAAAATAATGGGATCATCACAAGAAATGAGATCTTGGAGTGGATATGCTAGATTAGGATGTGGAGATGGAGGAACAAGTGGATCTTGTGGAGGATCTGAAGGAATAATTTGATCTTGACAAGGAGGAAGATCATTGGAGTCCTCTTTAAAGGTGCTTTGCTCTTGACTTTTAATGGAATCATCGAAAAAGATGGAAGGGATATCTTGATCTTTCTTAGGAAGTGGAATGTCAATGGGATTTGAAAGGACATTTTTTTCATGAAATGGAAGGGGATCGTTTGGGATTGGATGGATTGGGATATCTTGATCTTGCTCAGGGAATGGAGTGTCAATAGGACTTTGGATAGGATGGACAAGAATAAGGGAATCATCGTGAGTGTCTAGGAACATGGGGTCCTGGTCAACAATTGGATGGGATGATAAGGTTTCAGGATCTTGATCTTGATTTTCTTTAGGACTCATTTCTTCATGCTCTAAATTATCCTCTTGACATGGGGTTGGACTTCGGATATGCTTGGGGGATTCTGACAAGGAATCAATGCTTTGGCATGAAGGAAATGCACTTTGAACATTTGTGATGGATTCTGGCAAGGAATCAATGCTTGAACATGAGGAAGAGGGACTTCGAATGGGGTCCTCTAAAATAAGTAATGGCAATAAAGTGCATGGTGGCATTGGGTCTTGTATTTCTGAAACATGACAAGGATGTGCATCATGAATTGGATTATCGTGGCAATCAATTATGGATAGCTCTTGGATAATTGCATCCTTGGGTGTATTGTTTGATGAGGACAATATGGAAGGTTCTTGTGAAACTTCTAAAGGTGTAGGGATAGATACCACTGGAGAGTCAATTTGTTTGCGAGGGGATGAGGCATTGCTAGACATAAGTGTATTATCTTGATCTTCCTCAAAGAACTCACTTGGTAATTTCCTAAAGAGCATTGCAATAAAGCCACCTTTCTTTCGAGGTTTTGACATGGTTGTATCTAGAATTTGAACTTGTTTGGCAAGAATTTGGTTCTGATCTAATGTCATGTTTTGATATTGGACTTGGTTCAATTCTTCTGACATGTTTGAAACTTGGGTTGGTGTGTGCTGCAACCTTTGTTTTTGAATGTTTGGTTGGTGTTGTTGATATTGATATGTTGATTGAACTTGAACTTGTTGATATTCCACCATTGGTTGGACTATTTGTTGACATTGTATAGTTGGTTGGACATATTGTTGAAATTGGACCATTGGTTGTGTTGGTTGTATATGTTGAACAATTGGTTGTATTGGTTGAAAATCTGATTGATAGTAAACACCTTCTTGTTCTTGTTGTGGAGGCACATAATGTTGTTGTCTCTTTTCTTGAAATTGTTTCATCATCTCTATTTGGGAGAGGAGAGCTGGTATGTCTGATCGTTCAAGAAGAGATCTTACATCAATTGGCTCAATCTTTGGATTTCGACGTGGAAATTTTTGAAACATTTTGGTAATTTGTGATCTATTCTTCTCAATGTTTTTCACTCTTTGTTCCAAAATCTCATTTTCTTGAGCTAGTTTCTCCTCTAGTTTTTGTATTTGGACATTTACATCATCATGAAAAGTTTGATCAATATTGCCTTGTTGTTGGGTTGGATATAATTGTGATTGCCTTGGATTAAAATTTGATTGCATTGTCAGTTGATATGTCAAACTTTGTTGCATCATTGGTGCTTGGAACCTTGTTTCAATAGACATGTCACTATGCAAATGCAATATTTTTGGAATTTTTAATTTTAAAAGGATGATGTATGATATGCAACTAAATGCAAACTAAATAGATGAGCATGCAATCTATGTTTTTGGTTGTTTTTCAAGATTTTGGCAAACTTTTGAAATGCAAATCTAAAAAGAGACCCTTAGGAAACTAAAATGATGTCTAGACCTCAAAGGACAAAAGGACTAAGTGACAAAGGACAAGATGACAATGTCTCCCCTATATGCTTGGATACTAAGCTAGGTTTGACAAAATGACATTGATGACAAAAGGACAAAAGGTTTGATGAGGTCTAGACTTCTTAACAATGACTTAGGGTTTATCAAAGATTTTACTTACTCAAGTATGACAAAACCTAGTTTTAACACTATATGCAAAGGGACAATTAATATGCAAATGACCCTTATATGATATGACAATTACTTAAGCTTAATGAAGAGACTTAAGGTATGCAAATACAAATGTATGATAATGGTATGACTTTAATGTAAGAGGACACATGCAAATGGATGACTCTTATTGATATGCAAAGGAGTATGACTTAGGTGAAACCTAACCTTGGTACTTGACAATGAATTTTGCAAAATACAACCTAGGATGAACCTAAATGCAAGTGACATGAATGTTGAGACAAGACTTTGAAAAATGTTTGACAATCATGTTTGAAGATAGGTTTTGAACCTTGTTGAGCTTTTGTTGGATGAATGTCTCTTGTGTTTTACCTTGTTTTGAATTAATTTGCCTTGTTTTTGAAATGAGATAAAATTCAACTTTTGACAATCAAAGAATACAAGATATTGCAACTTAGACTCAAGACAATCATGCTCATTCCCACATTTCTTATGGTAGGCAAGGACATTAGGTACTTGAGAGGTAGACTTGTTATGGGATTCAAGGAGAATACATAGATGCTTGACCCCACAGGCTCCCCTCCACAGCACTCACTTCTCAGTGCAGCCAAGCATCAGTCCCCATGGAAATCTCCCCATGGCAGACTTAGTATCTCTTCCAAGTATCCGAACTTGTCCTTCTCAAGCAACTAGAAGGGTTTTTGGCCTCTAAAAACAAGGTGTTTAGTAAGGATTTCTATTAGGCATTACTCCTTGATGTCACGCAAGAGTGATTGAGACATTAAGCCCATCAAGATACCAAACAAATGTAGTCGCGCAAGAACGATTTAGACCAAGAGGCCCTACTTAGATGTTGATATGAGAAAGAGTTCAAGGGTCATCACTTCCCAAGTAACTGCAATTCCCACGTAACACTTCCTTCAAAGCTTTCGCCCATCAGGTATTTTTTTATAGTGAGTTAGAATGCCAAGGAATTCTAGCCGTACTCACTTTGGGTCATTCCCTTCTCATGATTATCACTTGCTTGCAACAACAAAGTGGTCGGGAAGGCAGGCCCTCTAAAGGAGACACTCAATCAAAGACATGAGCATGGTATCGAAGATCTGGATTTCTGATCACCCTAAGAAGGATGAGAGCATACTCTCCTACTCCAATGTCACACTCAACAATCAAAGCACAAACCTGTTCATTCCAACCTATTTAGAAATCACTAAGTGCCTAATTAAAAATCACAAACACAAAAGTTTGGTTGTTTCTCCAAGGCAACCTGCAAAACCCAAGTTAGAGGTTTGATTTGTTGTCTTTGACTATCGATTCTGCATAACACATGTTAGTAGTTTGATTTATTATCTTTTCCATGCATATGCCAATATTCTGCATAGATAACTAGTACCAAAATCCAAAGCACAGAAAACAGAATGCAAAAACTAAACAAATTTCAAGTAAAACATTGCATTTTTACCCCTGTTCTGGACTTTACACAGGCACAGAAGTCATGACACAGGCACATAAGTCATGACACAGGCGCAGGATGTCTTCAACACAGGTGCAGAATGCTCAACACAGGCGCAGGTTGCTTCACACAGGCGCAGAAGTCTCCAGAAAACCCTGCACGACCTTGTTTTTGGGTTTTTGGCCTGCAAAATCAACTTGAAAGCACTCCAAAACACACTTAAAGGGTTAGATGGTTAGTGTTCACGTCGGGTTCACCAATTAATGTAGCATAGGAAATAGGAAATTATCACAATCAAGTCAAAATAACTAATCATTATTAGCTCAATCACAAATGCATAATTGCAATGATCTAATCCTAAACACATTCAATAGAGACATGAAATAAAAACATTCAAAAGCAAAGATTATGCAAACCAAAGATGTGATTTGAATGCTCCTTCATGCGGCTCCATTGTTCTTCTTTCCTCTTCAAATGGTTTGATTGTGGATCTCACCTACAAGTGCACACACATGATTGAAAGCAAGTAGACAAGATTTTAGATCAAGAGTACTAGAAATTCGATAGTCTGATTAAGGATTAAGAATCAAGGGGTTTGATTGAAGAAATTCATCCAATTTATAGAAGAATTGGAGAGATGACAAGATTAACATGATTCAATTCAAATGGAAATTGCAAATCAATTATGTCAATTATGACAAATTATGACAAATTATGCACTTTCTATGCAAAATTTGTTGATTGATAATTTATGACAAATTATGACAACTTCTATGTCAAAATTGATTGATTGTCAATTATGACAAATTATGACAAATTGACATGTCATTTCCATGAATTTAGGAGAGAAATAGGAAGAAATTGAAATTAAGAACTAAGAAATTAGAAAAATTAGAAAATAGGAGGAATTAGGAAAATTAGGAATTAGGTAAATTAATTAATAATCTTTCATTTATTAATTAATTCACAAAGAGGAATAATTAGCCAATTAAATGAACATTTAATTGTGACACAAAGACTTAGGATAAATAATTAATTATTTAATCCTAGAGGAAGAAATGACAGACAAGGTTAAATGATTAAATCATGAAACCCTAGAAGATGAATTAGCAATGAGAATGACAATTAGGTCTTGATTGAAGATAATTGATTCGATCATGATTCTGATTAAATGATTTGATTGATAAATATGCCAATTGACGAGGAACAATGACAAATTGATCCAAATTGACACAATTGAGACAGACAACAATTGATAGCGAAATGATCTTAAAATGACAAATTTGACAAAAGGATGTGGATCGATGACAAAATAGATTGCAAGACGATAGGATTAAAAATGACCACGATCGATGACAAATCGATCACAAAATGACAAGATCGAACATGACAACGACCGATGATAAATCGATCGCAAAACAACAAGATTGAAAATGATAAGGATTAATGACAAATCGATAAGATTGATAAGAGGACAACGATCAATGACAAATCGATCGCAAATCGACAAGATTGATAAGAGGACAAAACCCTAATTAGGATTGACGATGTCCAAAATGATGACAAATTAGCACGCATATTGATGCGACAAGATAAGTTCGATGAAAATCATGACTGGATAGCATTGTCGACAAGACCAAATTTAAGAGCGAGACGAATGAAGAATGTAGAAGAATGACTTGATGTTCGCAAATGATAAAAACCAAGTGCGTGACATAGGAGAAATGTTAATGCGACGCAAAAACCTAAAATGAGGCAATGCACAAATGTTAAAATATGACTCCGCAAGCATTGACCATTTTTAGGTGTCTACAATAGTAACTTTGAGAGTGTCTTAAGATTTTCCACAAAAGATTGGTTATGTGCTTCTTCACCCAATTTGATTGAGGACCTATTTTTAGCAATGCTCCTTTGAACTTGCCTTTGGATATAGATAATTGCCTTATTATGTTTAGAAAGTGCTAACGAAAAGCTTGTTTGATGTGTATGCATAAATGTGTATCATTTAGTTGATATCTCTTCATTTAATTTCTTGTCGTATTTTGATTTTCAATGATATTTTGCAGGTTTTGACATGTTTTCGTATTAAATTTAGAATAGTGAGTGTTCTCAAGAGGTCTTGTATTACAGAAAGATTATCTGACTTGATTTCTTGTTCGGAAAACTAGAACATTCTATTGCAACCATAATAATTCAAAATGTCATGTTAGGTTGTTTTGGCATCCTCCTAAAAGATAGTGAAATGAAAACCGTGCAACTAAAGTGATAAACTTATATCTGAGCATATAGTGTAACCTTGTGGATCTTATGTATTGGTAGGAAATAGTTTGATTTTAAAACTCTCTTTCCCCTTCTTCTTGCCTAGGATCATAAGGTTTTTTTTTTAGAAATGCTACTAAGAATGCAGCTATTTAAGAATAATTTTTGTAATGCATGTGAAATTGTATGTTTGCTTTTGGCTTCTAATTGAAAGAGGAAAGTTTTTGCTTTGAAAAAGAAAATTGCATAGTTAGTAATGTGAATGCAAATGCTTAGTGGAATTTGAGAAAGATATCAAAACGACATTATTTCCTTGTGTAAATTTGAATTGTTAAGAATTTCAGTACGTGTAACTAGAGTAAACTTTATTTAGTGATTCATGTGGAAAGCATAGGTAAAACCCTTCTTGAGTAGATGATAGCGTATTGAAAATTACCCCCATAAATGTGACTAAACTAGTAATGGTGCTATACCTTGTCTGTTGTAAGAAACCCGTGCTTGCTATGTGTCCCCATGGGATGGTGAAGTAATCAACCATGGAGGATATGTTTGCTCATGAGTATGGGAAACCATAATATTTATGTGATGTTCCTTATTTGTTCCCTTACTGAGTGCCAACCCACGGGTTGTTGATAAGTTAGTATGTGAAGGGGTAGTAGTAGAAGTTGCCATTCCTTGAAAAGTATGGAACGGCGTACAAGTAATGTTGATGCGAAGCGAATTTAGCTTCCCAATTTTGAGGAAAAATATAGTTTTGTAATGAAACTGTATTATAGGTGTACTCAATACTTCCCCTTGTGATGAACCAATGTATAAGGTTCATGTGTGCCAACCTAATTCCTATCATTTATTTTGAGCATATAGATGACAGTTCTTGAGCATAACGATGGATTTTATTGGAGCATCTTTTGCCTTGTCTTCATGAGAGGAATGTTATTTTTCACATGAGCTACCGACTGACTAGTGTTGGTAGACTTGTGGGTAGACCTTAGCCATGTATACCTCTGGCTTACGATGAGTATCCTGAGAGGTACGTTGCTATGCGGGGTGTGACCTACGCGTGCCCTTTTTCACGAGGTACATTTCCATGCGAGATACGTCCATTGCGTGTCCTTTCCGCTTGGAGTATTGCCATGTCGTGCTGAGATGCGATGCGGGATGTAGTAGACATTGCCATGTGGCCTACCAATAGGTATAGGGTAGAGCCATGCCATGTGATGACATGATGCGGGGTGATGTTGAGGTGCACACTACCATGCCATGCGGATGTGTGACTTGGCCACACCACATGATGAGCTACCACGATAGCTAGACAATTGTTCCTTCCTTCCTCTTTGGTGGCTAGATGCTAGTCACATAGTGATGTTATGTGCATTTATGATATTTTTTTTAATTATTTCCTTGTGGGCCAGCAATTTATTTTATTTTGACCTTGAAGGTTTAGCCATGATGTTGCGATCTTTTTCTTACTTGATTTGATGTTGCAATTCGAGAATTATTTTCTTGCGTTACTGTTGGAATTGATGATTATTATCTTTATTCTTCTATACTTTGGTGGCTAAACTGGTTTATTCTTGTTGTTTTTGTATGCTAGTCTTGTGTTGAAATGTGAATTCCTCTCCAAGAATGTAGGAGACGGTCTTGGTTGAGTGTATACAAGGAAGTAGATGTAGGGAACCTTGAGGATGGTGGTATGTGAGGCCGTGAGACAACTAGGATCCACTACCTACCTATGAGTGGTGACTATCTCTTGGAGGCTAAACACCTAACACAACAAGGAATGTTCACGAGGGTCTTGTATGGAAGGTAGCACCGTTATGGTGTACCCTAGCACCATCAAGCCTTTGAGTGAGATGTTGGATATTTATGATCATGTTATTTTTTCTGAGATCAGGTATAGAGATGTTGATCGTGCATGTTATCTTTGACCGAGCATTAGACATGCTCACATGTGGCTCTTTTGTGCAGTGCAATCTAGTAATGTGGATGGTTATTATGTGTAGTCATGGATTGAAAGGTGTTAACTTGTCATTATGTTATGGGACATAGTCATTGGGAAAAGTTCTTAAATGGTTGGAAAGTGTAAACAATTGAGTTATTTACATTGCTCCTATTTATTGAAATATTAATTTGGTTGTAGAAATTGGTATTTGAAGCTAGTTCTATGTGATAAAGCTTTGTAAAAAGATGAATTGGTAAAAGAAATTGATCACGAGGGCATGTTTTCTTGCCATGTTTGGTAGAATGAGTATGGTAATTGTGGTTATTTTTTTTGCTACAATTGGTGTAATAAAAGGAATAAAATTCTTGTTTTTCTGCTATGATTGTGGATAATTCATAGAATATTTTAAGAAGTGTATGGCTTTAGTTGTACCTTACCAATGGACAATGATATTCGTAAAGGTTTTAGCAATAATGTTTCATTTAATTATGGATGGATTTATACGTGCAAATTTATATTTGTTAAATGAGTTTCAGGGCTAATGCGTATTGCATGAATTCCATCTAGCCTTACGATTTCCCGGAGTAAGTTGGAGCCTAGGGGGGGAGAATGTAGTGCCCCTACCCTAGTCGGCCTTGTAAAACCGGTTTGACCTTGGTTAACTTTTTCTATGTGGAATTCTTGGATGGTAGATTAACCATTAGGTAATGTTGTAGATTAGATAATATGAATATTGTGCATACCTGTTATTGTGCTTTCGCATCGATTCTTGTGTAAGTTTAATTGTTTCCTTAATTATTGTTATAAATCTCAAGCTAACACCTTCATTATGTGTGTGTGTGTGTGTGTGTGCGTGCTTGCGTGACTCATGGTTGCAGGAGATTGCAGGTACAATATCGCCTAGTTGCGAGGTTTGTCTCCATCAAGATTCATAGGGTTGAGTATACCTCTTTCATCCTTAGAATTTGGATTAGGTGGTCATAAAACCCTCATCTTGCCTTAGCCATGATCAAGTGAGCATCTTGTGTGGTCCATCGATTTCCCTTTTCATTTGGGTTTGCGTGCCGTGTGATTGGTTGGCTTTTTTGGTTTGCATGCCTTGCTTGTGGTAAAATGGAGTATTTTATCCTAAGTACTTAATTCAATTTAATGTGTTCATTTACGCATTGGTAATTGAGAAATTTAAAATAAATAAGTTTCTTTTATGAGATTAATCATTAATTAAAAAGATCACTTTATGTATGTTTGTAGCAAGTTTAAGTATTTAATTTGATTTAATGTGTTCATTTACGCATTTGTAATTGAGGAATTAAAATATATAGGGTTCTTTTATGTGATTAATCATTAATTAAAAAGATCGCTTTATTTATGTTTGTAGCGAGTTTAATTTAATGGTTAATTTTTAAATAGCGAATTTAATTAGTTTATGTGTTTTAAAAAGGAAAGATTTAAAGTTATTTGAAATAGAAATAATTTAATCTCTTTTGCATTTTGGAAAAAAAGGTTAATTTTACGTATTTAAGAAAATTAATTTTTATTAGAAAAACAAGTTTAATTTATATGTATATTGGATATAGTGTGAAAGATTGATTTTAGGAATTAATTTAATTTAAATATTTTATCTCCGTCAATATTGTGCAATATAAATGTTAGCTTAGTTAATATTGAGAAAATTAAAATTAAATGAGAGAGAAGCATTTTAATTTTAATTAGAAATGCAAGTTAGATTATTGGAATATTTGAAAAGAATGATTATTTTTCATTTTTTTAATTTAAAAAGTGCTTAAATTCGAAATTAGAAAATTAGGTCAAAATTTCATTCTTTTAACCTAGGTTGATAAAATATTTTGGGGGTTGTTGAATTTTTTGGGAAAAAAAATATTTTTGGATGGAGAAATGGGGGATTTTGGAAAGGATGTATTTTTCTACAGAGCTGCAGGTTGGGCTCTTCGTCAAAAATCTTGCCAGGAATGCTTAAGGAGGTAGGAATTCTTGTTTACCTTTTTATTTCATTGTAAATCAAAGAAAATGTGCTAGGTTCTTCCTCATGATATTCTGTTTTTAAAAATCCACGAATGTTCTTAAAATTTAAGTTTTAGTTTTGTGAATATTGGTTGTTTTGGGTCAAGATTGTTTAAATGGTTTTGTGGATGAGCAAATCTCGCCTATCTGAAGGTTGTTGAGCATTTGGAAAATCATGAATTTGCTGGGAAAATTTTCCATATTGTGGTTTTGCATATTCTGTAGAATATATGGGACTGTGAATAAATGGAAATTGGGGGTTTTAGTTTGTTATTATTTTATTTTTATTGGGGTCGTTGATTTGATTTAAAAATCAAATGTTAGATTGAAAACAAAATTTATCACTCAGAAAATTCTGAGTTTGAGAATGCAGATATGGGGGTTGTTTATATTTTTTATTTTTTGAGCTATTTAAAAAAAAAAAAAAAATTGATTTGGGCATGGGGAGCTATCTCTCTACCCATGACCCTATGGAAATCCACGGCTGTGGAAACCACAAACCATGGAGTTCCACGTTCTGTGGTTCCACACTGTGGAAACCACAGTCCGTGGTTCTCCACGGCTGTGGAGACCATAGTCTGTGGAAACCACGACTGTGGTTAGCATGGTGTGGGGGCCACTAAGTGGCAAGGAAATCCTTTTCTTTTTAAAAAAAAAAAAGTATGTTAAAATTTTAGTTTGTTATTTTTTTAAAAAATATATAATAATAATAAAATAATAAAACTTACGTAATGTAAAGTTTGTTTTTTTTATAGTTTTTTTTCTTTATTATTATTAATTATTAACAATATATATTTTTATTAATGAAGATTAATAAATATATATTAATTAATAATTAATTTATAAATGGTGTAATATTATATATATGTATATATATATATATATATATATATATATAGATTGAAATTGTGTATAATTAATTTATTAGTTGGTTATATTTTATTATCTAGGGGATTATAAATGTATAATGATTAATATTAAATTTGGGTATCAGTTCTAATGAGGAAGTACTTTTTGGAAAGAGATTGAATATTATTTTTAATTGGAAAATTCTTGTAATAGAATATATTTTTGGAAATTTCAAAATATTATGTTAATCAGGGAGACATTATTATTGGATTTGATTGATAATAGGTCATCTGGGAACATTAGAAATGGAATACTAAAATATATAAGTAATTGAAAAATGAAATGTTCACCATTGGATATTCTCAAAACTTAAATGATATGCTATTAGAATTATCAGAAATTTAATAATGAATCGATTGGAAAATTGGTAAGTTAATGACATCTTCATTTAGTAAAATAAATGGTTTAGTGATGTTCTTCCTCGGTATTGTGAAATAGACAATTGGTAATATGACAAGTTTAATTTATGTATTCCCTCTTGTTTAAGTATTGGCAAGGCCTTGATATGTTTGTTTGGACCCTGTCGTCAGGCTGAATTGTGGTTGGTTGTAGGTTGGTCAGTATCCTAGTTAGAGTACCGTCAGACAAGAGACCTTTGTGTTAGCTTTTAATATGCTCAGTGGGAGCCATTTCTATGTAGGGATCATTTAGGATTTATCGACCGAAGTGGTCATTTGTATATTGGTTGTTGTTCGCCCAAAAGGCAGGAATGTAGATGAACGTAATGAATGGTTTAAAAGTTATCGGATGAACTCGTCATATCACCTAAATTGTAATTCTAATGGATGAATTTCATGTTGTTATCTACACTCTAACCTTAGAAAAAAATGAACTTCATCTTGGTAGATATAATTGAATTAAAATGGGTGAACTCATTTAGTTATTTACATGTTAATCTTAGCAAATGTATTTCTTCATATTAACCTTATTTTAACTATAATGGGTGAACTCATTAAGTTATCTATGTTTTAACTCTAATGGATGAACTTCATTATGTTATTTACAATTTATCCTTAATAAATGATCTTCATCTTATTAGCTATTTTTTAATTATAATGGATGAACTCATATGGTTATATTACATTTTAACCTTAATGAATGAACTTCATCTCGTAGCAATATTTTGACTACAATGGAAGATCTCATTTGGCTATTTATATTTTAACCTCTATAAATGAACTTCGATATATTAGTTATATTGTATCTAAAATGGATGGACTCGCCAAGTTAACCATATTTAAACCTTAATGGGTGGATTATTAAGCTATCTATGTTTTAACTTCATTGGGTAAATTTCCTCATGTTAGCCTCATCTTCAACCATAATAAATGAACGCTTCCTAATTTCTACAATGTCAATTCACTGAACAAATTTTGTCCATGTTTCAAGTAATAACATGTAATTAAGATATCTTGCTTAATTGGATCAAATGTTGCGAGTTGAGTTAGGTGTTAAGTTACATAATGACGTTGGGAAACTCCTTAGGTTTTGTTTAGTCTTCCGCTATGTTATCTAAACTTCTGATAACTCATTTCATCATCATGTTGTGTCTTAACTTAAAAAAAATAAAAAATATTTGCACTCCATTTGTGCATTTTATCTTTATCCCTTTGGGGTTTCCTGGTGGGGCATTACATATCTCACACCCTGTACAGACAGTATGGAAAAAATGTCACTGATCTGGCAAAAACAGACTTGTTTATTCACTTTCTGCATCAAACTTTACAAAATTCTCAACAGTATCTTTCCCATGGTTGTCCAAGAATATATAAACCTTTTCCAATGTCCATAACTAGCTTTTGAATAGTTAGGACCGTTGGAGAAGTAGTTGGCTTCCTATCGGCAACTTTGAAGTTGCTTGACAACAAATGCAACATTTTGCAACTTAGGAAAACATTGGTTATTAACCACTTAGACCTTATGGAGACACATCCAAGGTCATTATTTGTCATTTTTAGACTCCAAACACCTAAGACAACATCCTAGACACACCAACATTAAAAATCCAAATTCCAAGCCTTCATGGCCTAATAGACCATTAGGTTTATATGCTCACCTAAGAGATTATTGACCACACAAATAGGCACTCAATTACATCAAGGGTGATCATTGATCCAACCCATTATTACATCACAATGAACATGTAGACACCACCATGTGCTTGAAATAGAGGTGTAGTGGAAGGTGCTCTACACCAAATATCAAAGGACATAAAACTGCATTGCAATGGACCGGTAGTTATTCATTGTGATAACTCTGCTGCTATAAACATATCAAAGAATCCGGTATTTCACTCTAAGACAAAGCACATATCTATCAAGTATAATTTTTTGAAGGAGAATGCAAAAGAAAATGAAGTAAGATTGGTTTATGTGAACACTAAAGACCAAATTGCAAACATCTTCACTAAACCTTTGCCTAAAGAATCATTTGAGTACCTTAGAGATAGATTAGGGGTTTTTGCCCCTCTAACATAAAACTGATTGATGCTTTTTGGTATCAGTCCGGTATGCATTATCAAAGATAGTATTCATTCCCAATTGATGTGGTGATGCAACTACTCAGGGGGAGTAGTTAGTCTTGTGATTCATTGGTTTATGATTTTTGCTTTGATATTTATGTTAGATCTCTGGCATTGATGTCAAAGGGGGAGATATATTCATGTAAAAAAATTAAGGGTTATATACATTAGGGGGAGAAATTTGCAGAACATAATTGTGATATATAATCTACAGGGAGAGTATGGATCAGAACTTCATTGCTATATTATTGTACGAGAGATTTGTTTGGCATTTCCTGGCACTTGGCTGTTTTTCACATCTAGTGTTGCCATTAATGCCAAAGGGGGATATTGTTGGCCATTTGGAGGAATTGATTATGTCTTGCATTGATGTTTTGTCATTGATGTCAACACTAGCTGCTTTGGCTACTTTACCAGTATCTTTTTGGTCCTGGTAGGTTGTTTAGTTTTTGGTTGGTTAGATCATGATTATCCGGTATACTACTGTATGCTTTGGTTTATGGAATTGGCTTAGATATGCTATTCATGCTACTCAGATACATGTTCAGTTAGTTGGTTTTGATTTGGTGATCAGATTCTATCTCATGTGCTGGTAAGCCTGGTTTGTTGATCCGGTGAGGGTTTCACTAGTAGAGCTTGATTGAAGATCTTTTGATATTATGCATAAGTGATGTTGGTGCAACTTCTAGTATGGATTCAGGATGCTGATGGTAATCATGTTCGAAACTTAACTGATTGAGATCATTGCTTTAGCATGTGTGGACCTAAATTGGGTCCAATATTATCTAGGTTATTGATCGGCTTATTGTAATGTGTTGTTTGGTCTTCTTGATTTGTTTCTGGGATGACTTATGAGTTGGATATTATTTGTTTGGTCTCTGGTCGATATGTTTTATAATTATGTAATTGGTTTATTGTTTGGATGGCTAGCCTTATTGTTTATGGTTGAGGGTTTGTATATATTTGTGTATGATCTCATTGTAGATCATGATGGTATCAGATAGGAGCGAATAATGTAATAAGAATTCATGCAGAGGATTAAGTCCTATGGTATTGAGCTTAACCAGAACTGTACTGAGGCATAGGAGATGCTATCATTGCAGTTCATTCCTTCTTCCAGATTGTAGTCTAGATTTTTATGTAGTCAATGAGACTCCTTTTGTAATGAGCAGTGTACTCTAGGCTATTGGCCTTTTTGCAAGTGCAAGCCCCTCAATTTGTAATCACATACTTACTGCAGAAGTATTATCTAACTATGGGTAGGCTTCCCACCATGGTTTTTCCCTTTATCGGGTTTTCCACGTACAAATCTTGGTGTCATGTGGATGGTGTTTATTCTCTAATTATTGCTTGTGCTTAATTGGTATATCTGCTATTTTGGTAATTGGTTTATGCATTATGGTATTGATCTTATGTGTTCAAGTATTAAAGTTTTAATTGCTTAAGGTTTCGGTAATCTGGTGACAACTGATTCACCCCCCTCTCAGTAGTCTTCCGGTTATTTGAACTGTCTAATACATATGACCGCATAGGATCATATAGTGTCCTAAGGGGTCATATGGGGTCATAAGGGGCCACACATGTGTGACCCTTCAGGACCCCATATGAATCCTTTTAAAGTCCTAGTAGGTACAACGTACCCCCTAGGACACCATATGACCCCATAGGATCATATAGCGTCCTAAGGGGTTATTGGGTCCTAAGGAGCCATACCATACATGTGTGACCACTTAGGACCCCATATTACCCCTTTTAAAGTCCTAGTAGGTACAACATACCCCCTAGTACATACCAGGAGTTATAAAGACCTGAACGACCCCTTAATTTCAATTATTAAAAAAGTACAAAAACTACAAATAATTACAAAAATCTTAAAAATAAGGTTTAATAAAATCTAAATAATATTTAGTTTAATATAACATACGTAAAAAAATTGAAGCCTTCTAATATTATATATCTATTTAATTGAAAACATATTAATATAACATATTGAAAAAAATTTGAAGCCTTCTACCAAAATCTTAAAAAAAATTGAAAAATCTTTGTCTCTTTATATAAAAAATGTAGCTTTTATTTGCAAAAATAGTTAATTTAATTAAAAAATGAATTATATTATTTCACACACTTTATTTTCATATTTAAAACAAAAAACAAAAGCATCATTTGTATGGTTTGAAGAGGCATGGTCACTCAAATGACCAGTCACGCCAACCTCTAACGATCCGACCAGAACATCCTAAGTGGAATCCTAAGTGGTAGCCACATCACCAAATTTGACAAATTTCTAAAACTTCTAACTTCTGCAACAAAATTCTACACGTAAATTCAATTTATTGAAATAAACAAAAAATACTCTTTTGTAGAGATCGAAGTCAAGAATCTACTCATATAATTTTTATGATGTTTTGATTATATCTAATATATATTATTTAAAAAATACTACAAGTAGGTATTCGAATGTTCGGTAAGAGGCTGGTTTGGAAAACAAAAAAAAATATTGTTCACTAGAGGAGAGAGTCTTCTCCAAAAGGTTTTTTTTTTATTATTATAAAAATAAATAAATAAAAAATTTGGTGGGAGATAAAAACTGTCAAATTTAGGTATGTCCGACTTTAAAATGTTATAATGAAGAAAATATATATCAATTTTTATTTTTAATTTTTTATGCACTGTATATGTATGTCATCTATTAAGGATATCAAAATTAGAAAAAAATAAGTTGATTTATAAATATTTTGTTTTTTAGTGGGAACTAAAACCCCCGATTTTCAACATTTTTCAGCAATAAAAAATTTGAGTTCAAAAGGAAACAAAACATATCAATCCTTGACAATTTAAAAATAAAATAAAATAACAAACTCAAACTTCATTGAATTTTACACATTTCATCAGTTTTACATCATCTTCAAATTCGAAATACAAATGCCACTTTTATGGCGTCAAAATTGAACAATTATGTTGGCAATTTGGAGGAATTAATTATGTGTTGCATTGATATTTTGTCATTGATGTCAACACTAGCTATTTTGGTTGTTTACCGGGTTCTGATAGAGTGGTTGGATTATGATGTTTATCTGGAGATCATCTTCGCTAGGCTCCAGTTTGTGGAATTGATTTGGTTCGGTCATTCATGTTATTCTAATGTGTTTCTCATTCAGTTGGTTCGAGATTTGATGATTCAGATGCTATCATTTGTTCTAGTAAGCCTTTTGGTTACCGATAAGGGTTTTTACATGCAGATCTTTGTTGCAGATCTTTTGATGGATTTGGTAAGTGGTGTTGGTGCGGCTTCTAGGTAGTTTTTGAGATGCTGATGGTTATCTTGTTCGTGTTCCCATTGATTGATGGTGTTGGATTTGGTTTATGGCAACATATTTTGGGTTCGGTGCTATCTAGGTTATGGATTGGTTTATATAACATGTTGGTGGATGATCCCTATGCGTTACCAGTTTGATTTATTGATTGGTTTATGTTGTTTTGGTCTTAGGACAACTTGATTGATCATTGGTTTGTAGGTTTATTTTATGAATTTATTTTATTATCCTTTAGATGGCCGACCTAATTGTTTAGGTACTAGGTTGGTATATATATGTGATGTAAGATCTGTTTGTAGATCATGGGTTATATTCCATGGGATTATCTATGAGCGAATAAATTTGTAATCATATGCAGAGGTTTTGGTCAATCATAGGTGATCAAATTGGGTTTGTATAAAAGGTTTTAGACCTCCGGTATTGAGCTTAACCAGAATTGTAATCAGACATAGGAGATGCTATTCTTGTAGTTCATTTTTCTTTTTGGATTGTAGTTTGAAGATCTTTTGTAGTTAGTGAGGCTCCTTTGTATTGAGCAGTGCATTGTAGGCAGTGTGCCTTCCTGCATGTGCAGGTCCCTTATTGTTATCGTGTACATACATACATACACACATATATCACTCATATACACACATTCCATGGTTTTTAATCCCTACCTATATAAATCTATATCTATATACTTCTCCCTCTATATATAATCCTCTCTTTATTACTTATCTATATCACCTTGTTTCTCTCTCACTCTCACTCCCTCTATCTTCATATCTCCCTCCCCATCTCTCTCTTTCTCTCTCTATCTACCTCTCTTTATCTTCCCATATAACTTTATCTCTCCCTCTTTTTCTCTCCATCTCTCTATTTACCCATTTCTATCTTTGTCTCTCTATAAATGCTTCTAACTACTTATCTTTATATTTGTTTTTTTGCCTCTCTCTATCTTCCTCTATCTCCTTCTCTATCTCTCCCTCTACTTCTCCATCTTTATCTCTCCCTCTAGACTTCTCTATCTCTCTCCCTCCCTCTATTTCTTTATCTTTGTCTCTACTTCTATCTTCCTTTCTCTCCATATCTCTCTCTAGAGACATGTCTCCCTCGCTCTTTCCCCATCATTCTTCCTAAAAATATATGTCTATATCTCTTTGTCTCTCTATCTATATATCTCTATATTTCTTCTTTCATCTCTTCCTTAATCTCTGTCTGATTATCTCTCCATATCTCTCTACACCTATATCTCTCCCTCTCTCCACCTCTAATATATAACATGTTGAAATGTGGTGACTGATCGGCAAAGTACTATACACTCAGCACGTATCCTCGCTGGGGTCCGGGGCCGGGTCGGGCCCCGGGCAGGGGTTCGGGGGCGGCAGCCCTCGAGAATTTTTTTTTTGCCATTTTTGTTGATGAAAACCGACATTGTAATAAAACCCTAAAAAGGCCGACTTTGTTTGTTGCCCTAAAAATGCATGTTATAAGTGGCTGGGATGCTTAAGGCATTGTAAGGTTGATGTACTATTTTTGCTGGATAATAAGAAAGATTGGACGGCTGTGTATGGTGGATGTAACCCATTCTGGGTGAACCACGTTAAATCTCTGTGTTATCTGTGTCCTGTTTTATTTATTTATCTTTTGTATTTAAATCTGCATATAATTGTTAGTTCATATTTGCTTCGGATCTGCTTGAAACCCTAACAATTGGTATCAGGGTGAGGTTTTCTGTAAATTGGTAGGACTTTCAGATTTGAGTGGGAGCAATGGAGGATTCCAAATTCAAGGTCGAAAAGTTTAACGGCCAGAATTATCAGTTATGGAAAATGCAGATGGAGGATTACCCATATCAAAAGGATTTGTGGCGGCCATTGGAAGGAAAGGCAAAGAAACTGACCACAATATCATATGAAGAGTGGGACATTTTAGATAGAAAGGCACTGGGATCCATTTGATTGTGCCTTGTGTCATCTATAGCATTCAATATAACAGAAGCAAAAACGACTGTAGATTTGATGGCAACATTGGCTAAGTTGTATGAGAAACCCTCGACTTCAAATAAGGTATTTCTTATGAAATTTTTGTTTAATTTGAAAATGAGTGAGGGAGGATCTGTAGCGGAGCACTTAAATGAATTTAATACAATGACCAGTCAATTGTCTTCGGTAAAAATTACCTTTGCAGAAGAGGTTAGGGCTCTCTTGATTTTATGTTCTTTGCCAGAAAGCTGGAATAGCTTGGTTATGGCTGTAAGTAACTCTGTCTCTGGTAAAAATACTTTGGTATTTGATGATATTGTTGGTGTTATCCTAAGCGAGGAAATGCAAAGGAAAAGCACAGGTGAGACTCCAACATCATCGGGTAGTGTTTTGAACGTGGAGAATAGAGGAAGATCAAAGGAAAGAGGAAAAGGCCCTGGGAATGAGAAGTCACGAGGGAAGTCAAAGAAAGGACGCTCTCAATCTAGAGGAAAGAAAGATTGCTGGTACTGCGGAAAGCTTGGTCATCTAAAGAAAGACCGTTGGTCTCAGAAAAACAAAGAAGGAGACAAAAATGAAAATGACAGTAAGGAAGCTAATATTGCAAGTAATACTTTACAAGATGCTTTAATCTTATGTTTGGATAATGTTAATGATTCCTGGGTAATAGATTCTGGGGCTTCATTTCATGCTACACCCCATAGAAAATATTTTCTAGATTATGTTCAAGGTGATTTTGGACAGGTATATTTGGGTGATGATGAGCCCTGTCAAATTGTTGGAAAAGGAAAGATAAAGATCAAGTTGTAGAATGGTAATGACTGGTTTCTACAGGAGGTAAGACATGTTCCTAATTTAAGAAGAAATTTAATTTCTGCAAGGCAATTAGGTAGTGAAGGCTACATAGTTACCTTCTCAGATAGTATGTGGAAGGTCACTAAAGGATCATTAGTATGCAAAGGTAGGCACATTATATCTGTGTACTAGTAACACTTACTCTACCTTAGCTGCTACAGATAAAGTTACTGCAGGGACAACAACAATAAATATTGCAAGAATAGATTCGATAATGTGGCACCATAGGCTTGGGCACATGAGTGAGAAAGGGATGAAAATCCTTCACTCCAAAAATCTATTGCCAGGACTAAAGAAGACTGATTTAGAGTTCTGTGAAAATTGTGTTTATGGTAAATAGAAAAGAGTCAGATTTCTCAAGGTTGGGAAAGAGAAGAAGAGTGAGAAGTTCGAGCTTGTACATTCAGATGTATGGGGACCGGCTTAGGTATCATCTCTTGATGGCTCTTGTTATTATGTTATTTTTATTGATGACTCAACTAGAAAAACATGGGTATATTTCCTAAAACAAAAATTAGATGTTTTTGAAACTTTTAAGAAATGGAAAGCTTTGGTTGAGAATGAGAAAGGAAAAAAGTTGAAGTGTCTCAGATCGGATAATGGATGTGAGTATTGCAGCAAAGCATTTGAAGATTACTATTCCTTAAATGGGATTCGAAAGCAGAAGACAGTTCCAGGAACTCCATAGGAAAATGGTGTGTCAGAGAGAATGAATAGGACTATCATAGAACGTGCGAGGAGCATGAGATTGCATGCTGGATTGCCCTTACTTTTTTGGGTAGATGCTATACATACTGCTATCTATTTGATAAATAGAGGACCTTCAACCCCTTTGGATGGTGGTATTCCAGAGGAGGCATGGACTAGTAAAAAGGTAAATTATTCTTTTCTAAAAACTTTTGGTTGCGAAGCTTTTGTCCATGTTGATAAAGAAAATAGGACCAAGCTTGATGCTAAATCTCAGAAATGTACCTTCATTGGATATGGGATAGATGAATATGGCTATCGGTTATGGGATTTTGAAAATAAGAAAATAATTAGAAGTAGAGATGTTATATTTAATGAGAAGGTTATGTATAAAGAACAAATGCAAGAAAAGAAGCATGAACAGGAAAAACAAGAATATGTGGTGTTGGATGAGATTCCTGAAAATGAAATGGCATAGGTACCTGATGCTTAGCAACAACAGATTGTCCCACAAACTCCTGCAAGTGTTAGACGTTCTACGAAGACAAGTAGACCCCCTAAAAGATTTTCCCCTTCTTTGTATTCTATTTTATTAACGGATTCTGGTGAACCAGAAGAATATGAAAAAGCAATGCAGGTAGATGCCAAACAACAGTGGGAGCTAGGCATGAAAGAGGAGATGGACTCCTTGATGAAAAATAAGACTTGGGACTTAGTCCCTTTACCTGCAGAAAAAAGAGCCTTGCCTAACAAATGGGTTTATCGACTGAAGGAGGAGGAAGGAGGTCAAAAAAGATATAAGGCCAGACTTGTGGTAAAAGGTTTTGCACAGAAAAAGGGTATAGATTATGATGAAATATTTTCTCTAGTTGTAAAAGTGACTTCAATTAGAACTGTACTTAGTCTTGTGGCTGTAGATGATTTACATCTTGAACAATTAGATGTCAAAACAACTTTTCTCCATGGAGATTTGGAGGAGGAAATTTACATGTTGCAACCACAGGGATATGAGGTCAAAGGTAAGGAGAACTTGGTGTGCAGGTTGAAGAAAAGTCTGTATGGCCTAAAGAAAGCACCCCGATAATGGTATTTAAAATTTGATAGTTTCATGGCTGAACACGGTTATCATAGATGTCATTCTGATCATTGTGTATATTTTAAGAGATTTGATAATGGGAGTTATATTATCCTGTTGCTTTATGTTGATGACATGATTGTTGCTAGGTCTAACATGCAACATATAAATGATCTTAAATAGAAATTAGCCAGGTCATTTGCTATAAAAGATTTGGGTGCAGCTAAGCAAATTCTCAGTATGAGGATTACACGGGACAGGAAAAATAGAACCTTGAATTTTTCCCAAAGTGAGTATATAAAGGTGGTGTTGAAAAGATTTAACATGCAGGATGCAAAAGCAGTTAGTACACCTTTGGCTAGTCATTTCAAATTGACTAAGGAGATGTGCCCAAAGGCATAGGAAGAGGTTAATAAAATGTCTAACATCCCGTATTCATCAGCTGTTGGCAGTCTGATGTATGCAATGGTATGCACAAGGCCAGATATTGCACATGCAGTGGGAGTTGTGACCAGGTTTATGAGTAATCCAGGTATGGAACATTGGAATGCTGTGAAATGGATTCTTCGGTATTTGAAAGGAACTACTACGACGACATTATGTTTCAAAGGATCTAATGCTGCTCTGAGTGGATCTGTTGACTCTGATCTAGCGGGTGATATTGATTCATGGAGGAGTACTACAGGGTATGTTTTTACTATAGGGGGAACTGCAGTCAGTTGGATTTATAGGCTGCAAAAGGTTGTTGCACTTTCAACCACTGAAGCTGAGTATGTTGCTGCTATAGAAGCCAACAAGGAGATGATTTGGTTGTAATGTTTTCTGGAGGAATTAGGTCAGACACAAGAGGATCACCCATTGTATACTGATAGCCAAAGTGCCATTCATCTTGTGAAGAACTTTTCTTTTCATTCAAGGACAAAGCACATTCAGCTTAGGTACCACTTCATCCGGACTGTTTTGGAGGAGGGTCGATTACAACTTGAGAAGATTCACACAAGTGAGAATCCTGCCGATATGTTTGCGAAGGCAGTTCCACAGGAGAAGCTGATTTCTTCATCAGTTTCTGTTGGTCTTCTTGATTGATAATTGTGGAATTTATACTAGTCAAGTCCTAGTGTTTTATCTAGCAGATGTTGCATGTATAGTGGTGTTGTGTAGTATTAGTCTCCAAGTGGGAGATTGTTGGGTGTGGAGCCTGATCAGTCTCCAAGTGGGAGATTGTTGAAATGTGGTGACTGATCGACAAAGTACTGTACACTCAGCATGTATCCTTGCCGGGGTTTGGGGTCGGGGTGGGCTTTGTTTGTTGCCCTAAAAATGCATGTTATAAGTGGCTGGGATGCTTAAGGCATTGTAAGGTTGATGTACTATTTTTGTTGGATAATAAGAAAGATTGGACGACTGCGTATGATGGACGTAACCCATTCTGGGTGAACCACGTTAAATCTCTGTGTTATCTGTGTCCTGTTTTATTTCTTTATCTTTTGTATTTAAATCTGCATATAATTGTTAGTTCATATTTGCTTCGGATCTGCTTGAAACCCTAACATAACACTTCTTATCTCTATGTTTATCCTTCTATCTCTCCCTATCATTCTCTCTTTCCCTCTCCTCTAGATATTTACCTTTTCCATCTCCACCTATCTCTCTCAACTCTCTTTGTTTATTCCTCCCTATCCATCTCCATCTTGATCTCTACACCTATCTCTATCTCTATCTCCTCAACCCTTATCATGTATCTCTTTCTCTTTACCCTTCTATATATCCCTCTCTCTATCCCTCTCTCGCTATTGTAAAATTGGTAACTAAGATTGATTATATTATTGGTTAAGAGATTTTATTTTAGTTGTGTTTGGATCATTTTAATTGAATGCATAGTTAATGTGAAGATATCACTTTTGAATTAATATCTTTGTTAAACAAACTATTACAAGTACGGTTGTCATTGCACCAAAATATCAACCTGTTAATGCCCAATACAACCACTGGACTTATAGAATGCACAAGAGGCGATTAAGCCATGTCACAAACCTGAGTGTTGGGCTGCACAACATAAAGAGACCAAGGGCACACACCTTACAACAATCCCCCCAATGCAAGTGAGGGGTTTGAACCCGCGACCAAGCTCTGATACCACTTGTTACAAGTACGATTGTCTTTGTACCAAAAGATCGACCTGTTAATGCCTGATACAACCATTGGACTTATAGAATGCATAGGAGGCGGTTAAGCCATGTCACAAACTTGAGCATTGTGCTGTACAACACAAGGAGACCAAGGGTGCATGCCTTGTAACACAAACAACATCATTATTTAATGAAAAATTTCTTAGAGGGTCGAGAGGATTGATGTGGCTGAACTAAATGAGAATCAAGAGATCTTGAAAAAAAAGGTTTTGGATATGTCTATTTTGAGCCAAGAGATGGCATTAGATAATTCTACCTCTCTAAATTCCATACAAGATGAGATAGAATGAGAAAGGCTAAGAGGAAGAGACACATGGAGTCTCCTTTTGCAATAATGGACCCCCTCACCTTTGTTGTCAAGGCTACACTGGAATTGGACACTTTGCCCTCTATGAAAGATTGAAAGAAAAAGCTTTATTTTTATATAAGGTTAAATTGTTGTATAATTAATTATGGGATGATAATTACCCTATATAGTAGACCATTACTTTGTGTCTTTGGTGGGTTGTTGGATGTTACTTTTCTTTTTGGCTCTATCTTTTGTGTTCCTATACTAATCGTCTATTGGGTTCTAGCCGGTTTTGGTGTCATGTGGTTTTTTAGTTGGGTGTGCACTCCTCATGCACCCCGGGTAGTTTCTTTTTAGTGGTTATGTAAAATGTTGAATCCTATCCCTCTTTAATTAATCAAAAACGTCATTTGTTAATTGGCCTACAAATGTAACTTATGTATTAAACAAATGTATGCAAAGGATAGACAAAAATATTCCTTAATTAATATTTCACACCTCTCCGACATACCTATTGACAACTAAGGTATGATTGCTAGTTATTGTATGTTTAGTAACTTACCAATATTTTTGATCTAAGCTTGGAATGACAGGTGGGAATGGGCGAGCGGGAGGAGGTGGGCAAGCTAGTGTTTCATCAGTCGGAGATCTAGGTGATCGAGACAATGATGGCAACACAGATGATGGGGGAATGGAATTTTTGGCCTATGATCTGTGTTCTCCCCCGCTTGCTGTTATCACCCTTTATGGATACTTGTGCAGGATGTGTTCTTCCTTGCGTTCATGTGTGGATGCTAGCCTGTGTGGTGCATGTATTCAATTTGCTGCAATATCCCCAAAGGGTTACTTCTCAGTGGGATGAAGAATCTCCCGCTGATGGAGTAATACTTTGTTCTACTGGTGAAGAATTAGTCTCATCAACATTCTGATCTATCTTCTTAATCCATTGTTTTGAAAATTATTGCTTTACCTCATCTACCTTTTCTTTGCCTTTCAAGATGGATCCTTTATTATTTGTCGATGAAGTCTTGCTTCTATAGAATTTTACAATATATCCAATCTTGTTACAAGCATAACAAGTCACATTATTCTTCTAAATAGCCTTTCCATATCCTATGCCTATTTGTGTTCTACATTGATTAGATAAGTGCCCAAATTTTCCACAAACATAACATCTCACTTTCATTCTGCAGTTTTCTGAATTATGACCAACTTTGTTGCATTTGGAACATTGACCGGTGGGTGCATTAATGTTCTGATTATTTCTGAATCTACATTGATTTTCTTTATGACCATATTTGTTGCAATTGAAACATTTTCCATTAAACTTGTAAGCATTAGGTTGTCTTACTGACTTATTGTGATCATGATTATTTGTAGTACCAAAACTTTCTCCAACTTCAAATCCAAGTCCATTTGTATCTCCATTAGGTTTCTGACTTTTCAACATGTTATCAAGTTCTTTTGAACTTTTCTTGAATTTCTCTTTGTGTTGATTTGTAGTAGCTAACTCATTTTCCAGAATTCCCTTTTCTCTTATAAGCTCAGTTTTATCATGTTGCATGTGAATCTGATCTGTCTTTAGCATATCATTTTCATGACCGAGTCTTAGATTTTCATTTCTAGCATCATTAAGTCTCCTAGTCAAGTCATCTTCATTCTTCTTCCTGTCTTCAATGTCTTTACAAAACCTCATAGTCATGTCTTGCATTTCATTTTTCATGTTATAGTTCTCTAATCTCAACTTGATCACAAGTTCATTAAGAGTTTCCTTTTCATCATCATCTTTCTGCATCTTCTCATGAAGTTCTTTTCTTTTATTTCGAGCTATAGTAAGATTCTCTTGAAGTCCTTGAATGAATTACTGTGCAGTCCTCAGATCATCTTCAGGTTTAATATTCTTCAACTTCACTGCATCATAATCTACAAGGCCTCCTTCCAATTGTTCTCTTAAGTTCTCCATCTGTATTGGTGTCAGAATCTTCCTCAAGCTATTAGGATTTTGAAAATAGAGGACTATGCTCTGATACCAATTGTTAGGATTAATGATAGTCCCAAAGATACTGAGAGGGTGGGGTGAATCAGTATCTAACCGGTTAGAAAAATATTTAGACTTATTAAGAATTTTGCATCCCAAAACAGTGTACTGGTAAATAAGAATTAATGCAACAAATAATAATAACAAAGACAACATAGAGAACACATCATAACACAAGATATTTAACGAGGAAACACGGTGTGAGAAAAACCTCAGTGGGATTTGTGACCCACAATATTTACTCACTAGCCAATGAATAAATATAACTTACAATGAGGGGCCTCCACATGTAGGGAGGCAAACTTCCTAGAGCTCACTGCTCATTAAGAGTCACACTGACTACAAAAGTGGATTATGAAATCCAATACAATGTACTACTTCAAATCAACATCAACTATGCCACGTTCAATACCGGTTTAAGCTCATTCTATAACCAAAACCTTCACTATCAACTGTATCTCCTTATACAAAAATATTATCCATATATATTCTCTCTATGCATATTAAATGACCAATAAGATCTCATACATATATATGAGTCTATTACAATATGCCATGTCAGCTTTACAAAAGATAATTACATTAAACAAAAGTTTATTCCCTGTCGGCTGGGGTGCCGATATGCATTGTTGCTGCCATCGGTGAAGTGCCTGTCGGTGTATGTAGATGTCTATGCCGTTGCCAGTAACTTCTAGTGGCTTACTAGATGAATGCTGGAAGGTTTCCAGATGGTTGCCATCAATGACAACATCATCTATTCTCATGAGAGTGTGGAATGCCAACATTATTTCCTTGTGTCTACCGAGCACTGACAAAGTTTTCTCTCCCCCTTTTTCTCTCCTGGATTCTCCTCCTCCTTTGACCTTCATACTTTGCATCCTCTCAATTCACAATAGCTGAGATGGAGAGCTCAACCACCAATTGAAACCAATTTCTTAGCAACCAAGTGTATATACAAACTGGATGCACATGTATATACAAGTCTGAAACCAAATGAAGGCACATGTGTCAGTGAATACAACTTACTTTCCGGTCAGACTATATCATCTCCCCTTGATATGGAGAAGTTATTCTGACCCTAACTTGCTGGTACTAAGTGTTGAAGCTGACACTAATACTAATTTTATCTTCTCTGATACCAAATGCATGTTCTCCTATGCAGGTAACTCTCGCTATTTGCAAGCAGCACTCTCGGTGGTCCCGTTGTGATTTCAATTAAGTACAAATTGAATAGACATTGAAATACCTCACAACTCCGGACTGATGAGCACATCCCAAAGTCTCAATCATACTAGTATAGCCATAGACACTTGCACTCCACCTGTGTCCAGCCTGTTTGATAACAATTAGAAGACATGGCTATGAACTCCCCCTGAGTCATAGATCTCAAGTCCTTATTGCATGTCAGGTTCTTAAACCAGAGCTTAGCAACCCCTTATATCGGTTGAGTTGTGAAAATATGATCAAATGATGATATTTCAGCTCCATTATATTCACCACAACTTATGACATGATCCTAGATGTACACAATGTTATACAATATCACTATCATGCCATATATCAAACCGGTTAGCCCACAAAGGATGCATGCATACAAGATCAACTATTGGGCCAACATATGTCATTCAAAACTTTTTCAGTACTGCCCGAGGCATAATCAATTCAATCCATGCTATTGGAGTTAATGCAATGATTCCAGACCTCATTGACTTACATAACCTGCAATACTAGTCAATTTCCATACCAGTAACATACTGCACATACCAGTTTCCTATTTTGGTCCATAATTTCTACCAGAGAACCTTTCTCTAACTCATGTCTTCTTGTGTTAATTTGCTTATGATCCCAATTGAAAATTATCTATTCATTGACACATGCAGCTGTAATCCATCTTTCATATGTAGGTGTGTAGACAAGGCAACCACTACACAAACTTGACATCTCATTTCCTTCCTTTATACCGACAACAACATGTTCTTCCATTTGTCCTCTTCCCCCAAGGGGGTGAATGGTATGGTCAATGTGTAACTCCCCCTAAGGTCATGCATCTTATTTAAAGCCTTAAGAGATATCACTTGTGTATTGAATGCACAATGTCGGTCCCTGGTTGCATCTTCTTGCTTCTTCCTCCACACCTGCTTGACTTCACTTTTCTTCCCATTTTCAGTCTTGGGAGAAGGTGTTACCTCCTTTTGCTGATTTTTCCTTTCTCTACCATATTTTGCGTCATGATTGGAAGCATTGTTGTAGAAGAAAATGGTGTTCATTCCAAACGCATGATCAAAGGACCTTCTGTCAAACTGGTTTGACCATCTCCTTCTAGTCATGTTGTTGCAACCGATTACCGGAATTGGTGTTCCTCTTGATCTTGCAGGGGCATTTCTCCTTTTGTTCCATGCAACCCTTTCCTCTCATATTCTCTATATCCATTTCCATGTTGATCATAGCTACTATACTGACTATCATGTGATTGAACTTTCCCGTTCTTACATTCATGACGTCTATTCCCAAATCCATTACAGTTATAACATATATGATTTATATTTCTTGAGGCAACAAATGGACTCTTATGATTATGCATAGGAGAATATCTATGAATGTTTCTACATCTTGACATGTTATGACAATATGTATTACTTCTTGGACAAAATACATTCTTACTTCTAGACCTTTTTATGCATTCATCTTTCCTCTGACCATAATTTTTGCAAGAGAACTAGTAACTAGAAAAGAATGGCATTTGACTTACAAATTTATTCTGCCATGCAGGAGGAGACCTTTTTGGTTTAGTATCTCCATTTCTTCTTCCCTAGGGATGGATCCTGAGTTGTCCACTTTATGAAATTCTTCCATCTAATCCCTTATTTTTCCACACTTCCTTTGTTTTGTGGGAAGCAACATTTCTTTTTCTTTTAGTGGTAGGAGGTTTTCTATACTATCTTCTTCTCAAGTTCTTGCTTCCGGTGAAGCTGCCTTCTCCCATCTTTCCTTTTCCTTCGGGATCTGGAATGTTGTTCCTTCTTACAACACCGGCTTTCATCCTTAGCTTCATTTCTTAACAGATCTAACATAAAGAATACATACCGGTTAGATGGGAGGATAACACAAATGTAACCACACATAAAAAGGACATCGCATAACACAAGATGTATGAGGAAAACCCAAGATGGGAAAAACCTCAATGAGAAATGTTGTTGGAGACTACTACTCCAATCCAGCATCATAATGAAATACTCGGTTACAACATTTAGGGAACCAATCCAAGGAGTACCACTCCTGCTTTATGGCACCATCCCCTGCATCGAGCGCCAACTTAGTCATTACAAAATTATATATTAAATACAAAAGTAATATCCTTCTTACAAAAGAACTTTGTAACTCTCACATATGTCTCTCTACTGGTTCACCTCTATCCAATTCTCTCTCGGTTCTCTGCTCACCTTTCTACTGCAATCTTATCTCCTACTGCAACTCACTCTCTGCTACAGCCTTACTAGTTCAGCCTCTACTTCTTCTTTGTCAATACTCTTCTCTTTGCCGGTTCTCTTCTACTACACTACTGCTAACCACCATCGGTCTTCTTCCCTTCGTCAGTTATCTACTATCTGATTACTTCTAGTTCTTAGCTTACTAGTTCTTCACTGATTCTCTCTGTGCTCTTCTCTGCCAGTTCAATAACCATTGGTGCACTCCTCTATCAGACTTAATGATAGACTACCAGTTACCTCACCCTTGCTAGCTGAACTCTTCTAACCGCTTCTCTCTCTCTCTCACACAATCTCCTCAATGATTGTCAATGAGTGTTGGCATTTCAGTAGAAAGAAAGATTGTTAGCATTTCAATAAGGATATTGAGAAGGTTGTTGGAGATTATTGATATAACTAAAAAAGGATGATAACTATCTTTATAACATTATTTTGTCATTGATGTTAAGAAATTGATTTTCTGATTTAGTATGATGTTGCCATATCTTGAGAAGATTGATTAGAAGATAATTAAGATGTCGGTAAAAGACACAAAAATAATGTGATGAATAAGGGGAGAAATAAGTTATTCAATGGGCAGCTATTACCGAGTTAGACAATGATGAGATCATGATGTTTAGATTGTTTTGATATCCTACATATGTTGTTGATTGTGAGGTTAATACTATACTACGTCACCGAGCAAAGAACCTAGTCGGTAAACCCTAAGGAACCTAGTCAGTAAACCCTAAGGTTTTCGATATTGGTTAATGAAGGCGGAATGTCTACCGAGTAAATTTTAATATTTACTGAGTTGCAACCGAGTTATGACAGAACACATTGGATGAATAAAAGCATTATTTAATGAAGGACAATGATTAGCTGGAGATGTATAAATGATTGGTATGCCATGCATGAAGTTTGTTAAGGATCTATGGAAAAGGAAAATCGACAGGAAGATCTACAACTCAGATTGAACCGCAATAACCTTGTGCAAGTTCCAAGAAAGGAATGCAAGTCCCTAGGCAAGGTAAAACTTTTTTAGATTGAAGGATACATTGAACCTGGTCAAGATTGAAGATCTGATGGCTAAGATTGATCATGGGAAATGTGATCAAGGAGATTAAGTGGTTAGCAATTGTTTATAAATAAGGAATTGTTGATAAACAATGTATGCGGGAAAGTGTAAGCACAAGGATGTTACATAGTGACTACTGAGCATAGAAGATTGAAGACATGTTTGAATAACAGAGTAGGGAGCTCAGCAGAGGGACAAGATAAGTCCTATGACTAGATTGTTTTGAGCAAATACGAATCTACTTTAGCATTTTAGATGTGAAGTTGCAGATATATTTTTATTACTGTTATTTTGTAAGTGACAGAAAATCTCTTAACCGAGTGGACTTAACAATCTTATTTGTAAACCCTCTAGCAAGGTGACATTCTAAATGAGTGTTTGAAATCCTTTGACAAGGCCACTTCTAACAAAGTGAAGATACTAACAGATCTAAGGGAAACCCCTTAACCGGGTCACATCTAGCAATGTGTTTGTAATCTTTAACAGGATTTTCTTTTAATCGAGCATACTCTAGAAGAGTATATTTCTAAGTGGGTTTGAAATCCCATAGTAGTTTTTCCCTATTTGGGTTTCCACGTTAAATTTGGTGTTATATGTGTTATGATGATTATCTGTTTATGAGTTAGCATGTTTAGCAGTTTTTGGTTATATTGCCGAAGTATAAGTTATCGAGGTTGAATTAGTTGATTTTATGGAAGATTAAGTTTGTATGATTCACCCCCCCTCTCATCTTGTTAGCTATTGGCATTAGTACTTTATATTTAGTATCAGAACTTACAATTGGTATGAAAAAGATTAAAGGTACTTGAGGCAAAGATCCAAAGATGTACAAAAGGGATGCACCAAAGCTGAACAAGTCAAGTTTCTCCACATGGCAGAAAAGGATGAAGCTGCATTTATCAAGAATTGAAGAATATGCAACATATTATTTGGAGAATGATTACATACCACCAAGCACCAATCCAATGACCTTGGAAGAGAGAAAGACAAAGCAAGAACATATTCAAGCTATGATTGAAATAATATCAGCATTGATCGACAATGATCTAGAAGGCTGTAATGATGTAAAAGCAATGTGGATTAAGCTCATATCTGTGTATGGCGGTGATGAACATGTTCAAAGAGAAAAAGTAGATAGTCTAAGAGGACAAATTGAATCCATGAGAATGAATGAAGGTGAGAACATACCCCAATACAATACAAGGCTAAAGGAGACTGTCAATCAAATTAAAGGAGCAGGAGGGACTATTGAAGAAAATGATGTAACAAGTAAGTTGTTGAGAACACTTCTACCTGCTTATGCTATTCAAGTCTCTGCAATCAATGAATTGAGGTCTGTACCTAACATGCTAGTTTCTTTGGATGCTACTATTGGTAAGTTACATGCATTTGAGTTAAGTAATTTTGATAACAGTGGGTCTTCAGTAAATAAAGTAGAATCTGCATTCAGTTCTTTTCATATTGGTGAAACTGATGATTACAATGATAGAATGAGTAAGTACTCTGAAGGGAATCATAGTGGAGCAAGTGGAAGATTTCATAAGAACATGGAAGAAGTGCACAAACTGTATGAGGAAATCAAGAAGCAAGAAGAGTTTGAAGCATTATTAGCCAGAAGGTTACCGAGAGGAAAAGGTAAGTATAAAGGGAAGCTACCTTTAAAATGTTTCAATTGTGATAAAATAAGACATATGGCTTCTAACTGTCCTGACAAGGAATCTAGTGAAAAGAGAGAATACCGAGATAACAAGCAGAAAGACAATGAATACAGAGGACACCGAGACTTCAGAAGGAGAGATAGAAAGACATGTCTAGTAGCTGATGATGAATCCAATGATGATAAATATGATGAAACTGATACAAAGGAAGTTGTTTATGTGGCTATTAAAGATGGATGTGATGAAGAAAGGAATGAAGAAAAAGCCCTAATATCTCACATAAATAATAATGATTCTTGGATCATAGATAGTGGATGCTCACATCACATGACAGGTGATAAACACAAGTTTGTTAAATTAGAAGACTATGATGGAGGCTATGTAAGATTTGGTAATGATTCACCATGTCTAGTGAAAGGTAAAGGATCTATAACACTTCTTGACAATGCTAAATGTGATGATGTATACTGGGTTGAAGGTTTGAAATACAATTTGTTGAGTGTAGCATAGCTAAACAATACAGGATACCAAATAGAATTTCAGAAAGGAATTGTCAAAGTTCATGACAAGCATGGAAAGTTAGCTGCTACCGGAACACAAATAAAAGGTAATACATTTCATCTTGAATCAACTCAGAAAAAGTGTCTTTATGCTAAGATAGATGATACCTAGTTATGGCATAAAAGGTTTTGCCTTGTAAATTTTGATAATTAGATCAAAATAAGTAAGAAGCACCGAGTAAGAGGTCTACCAAGTCTGGAAAAACCTGAGAATGCTATGTGCTGAGGATGCCAGATGGGTAAAATGACAAGATCAAGCTTTTCAAGTAAGTCCTACACTTCTAAAGGAATTTTAGATCTAGTACACACTGATCTTTGTGGTCCCATGAAAGTTTAAAGTTATTATGGTGATAAGTATTTCATACTATTTGTGGATGATTACTCAAGGATGATGTTAGTTATGTTTTTAAAAGAAAAATCAGAAGCTTTTCAAATGTTTAAATGGTACAAGGCAAGAGTTGAAAATGAAACAGGAAGACAACTGAAATGTCTTAAATCTGATAGAGGAGGAGAGTTCACTTATGATGAATTTAACTTATTCTACAAAGATCATGGTATAAAAAGGCAAGTATCTACACCAAGAACACCTCAGCAAAATGGGATAGCCGAGAGAAGAAACAGATCAATTGTGGATTGTGCCAGATCCCCGATGATAGAAAAAAGGGTACCTCAAACATTTTGGAGAGAAGCAATCAACACTGTGGTTTACACCCTGAACCGAGTTCAACTGAAGAAAGGAACTATGAAGACACCATATGAAATCTGGTATGACAAGAAACCTAATGTAAGTTATTTTAAAATCTTTGGAACTAGATGCCATGTTCACAAAGATGACAGAAATGGAAAGTTTGATCAGAAAAGTGAGGAAGGAACATTTCTTGGTTATTCTTCTAGAAGTAAAGCATTTAAATGTCTGATCAAATCATCTAACAAAATAGTGGAAAGTGAAAATGTGAAAATTGATGAATTTGCAAAAAGAAATGATGAAAGAAATTCCAAAGAACCAAAAGATTATGAAGAATTTGTTTATGTTCAATCGAGAAGTCCTACCGAGAAAGCAGCTGAAGAAAATGAAGATAATGTCTAGTTACCAAGTGATGAAGAAGATCAGACAGAACCTACCGAGCCTATATTAGCCAAATATGTCAGAAGACATCATGCATCAAGTCAAATTATAGGAGATAAGGATGATCTAGTGATGACAAGGAACAAACTGAGATAGAACACATGTCTGATATCTGAATTTGAACCAAGAATAGTAAAAGAGGCATTTAATAGTGAATATTGGGTAAATGCTATGACAGAAGAGATTGATCAAATCAAGAAGAATGACACATGGACATTGATCCCAAGACCAAAGGACAAAAATGTAATCGGTACAAAGTGGATTTTCAGAAACAAGCTAAATGAAAAAGGTGAGGTCATTCGAAACAAAGCAAGACTAGTTTGCAAAGGTTATGCTCAAGAAGAAGGAATAGATTATGGTGAGACTTTTGCACTTGTGGCTAGACTTGAGGGAGTAAGAACATTGTTGGCATATGCTACTTTCAAAAATTTCAAGGTATATCAAATGGATGTTAAATCTACATTTTTGAATGGTATACTAGAAGAAGAAGTTTTATATTGAACAACCTGAAGGATTTATTGAAGACAAGAGTAAAGATCAGGTATGTAAATTAAACAAAGCTTTATATGGTCTGAAACAAACACCTAGAGCATGGTATGAGAGTCTACACTCTTACTTAATCAAGATTGGTTTTATAAGGACAAGTGAAAACAACAATATGTACATGAAGAATGATGAGGACAATGGAATACTGATCTCAACCATATTTGTTGATGACATTATATTTTGTGGAAATGACTCTCTATGCAAAAACTTTGGAAATGAAATGTGCAAAGAATTTGAGATGTCACTAATCGGTGAGATAAAGTATTTTATAGGTTTACAGATACTGCAAATGAAAGATGAGATTTTCATTACTCAATCCAAGTACATAAAGAAAATCTTGAAGAAATTTGGAATGGAGGACTGTAAACCAGTAATTACTCCTATGACTACTAACTGTAAACTATCAAAGAATGATGAATTTGCATCTATTGATGAAACACTTTACCAATCTATGATTGGGAAGTTACAATATGTTGTGCATAGTAGATCGGATATAGCACATGCAGTAGGTATTGTTGCCAGATTTTTTGCAGATCCCAAGGAAACCCATATGACAACAATCAAGATAATTTTCAGATACCTGAGAGGCACTAAAGATTATGGCTTAGTATATGAAAAAAGGAATGATTTTGATTTAAAATTTTATACTGATGCTGATTGGGCAAGCAACATAGATGACAGGAAAAGCACAAGTGGTGGAGCTTTCTTTTTAGGAGAAAGACTAGTGAGTTGGCTTAGCAAGAAACAAGGATGTATCTCATAGTCAACAACAGAAGCTGAATATGTTGCTGCAGCATTGAATTGTACCAATATAGCATGGATCAAACAACTATTGGAAGGTATAAATGAGAAAGTTACCAAGCCAGTAACTATATTCTATGATAATACTAGTGCCATTAACATTTCAAAGAATCTAGTAATGCACTCTAAGACAAAGCATATATCTATAAAGTGTCATTATCTCAGAGAAGAAGTTCAAGAGAAGAAAGTTGTGCTGGAATATATCAGTTCAAAGGAGCAATTAGTAGACATCTTCACAAAGCCATTCCCAAGGGACAGTTTTGAGTATCTTAGAAGCAAGTTAGGGGTCCTACCCCTATCTTCTACTCACTGACAGAGTTCGGTGAAAGCATCAATTCGATGAATCTACAAAGTATTATGTGTGGATTGATGCTGATTTACACACTTTAGAAGGTTTTCTAAAGTTGTGCAGGAAATAGTGAATAGAGACAAGTTGCTCTGATCGAGACTGAGATGATACATATCAAGGCAAATCACTTCACAGAGGAAGAAATCATGATTTAGTTCTTTTATTTATTTTTTGGCATTGTTGTCAAAGGGGGAGAAGACTAAATGGTTGACTGAATGGTAAATCCCTGAATGATGAAAATAATGGAAGACTAATGACAGGGGGAGAAGATTACTGCAAAACAGAGAAGACTAAATGCAAGACAACAGCTCAGAAGCCTAATGAAAAAGGGAGAAGACTTTAGAAGATTTTAACAGCTCAAGGATAACAGGAGAAGTCTAACAGCAATATGAATCCGAATCAATTTGAATATCTTGTTGGTATTACCATTTAATTGTTGGTTTTGCCATCAATGCCAAAGGGGGAGATTGTTGACATTACAATAAGAAAGAAAGATTATTAGCAGTTCAATAAGGATATTGAGAAGGTTGTTGGAGATTATTGATATAACTGAAAAAGGATGATAACTATCTTTATAACATTATTTTTTCATTGATGTCAAGAAATTGATTTTCTAATTCAGTATGATGTTGCCATATCTTGAGAAGATTGACTAGAAGAGAATTAAGATGTCGGTAAAAGACACAGAAAGAATGTGATGAATAAGGGGAGAAATAAGTTATTCAATGGGCAACTATTACCGAGTTAGACGATGATGAGATCATGATGTTTAGATTGTTTTGATATACTACATATGTTGTTGATTGTAAGGTTAATACTATACTATGTCACCGAGCAAAGAACCTAGTCGGTAAAACCTAAGGAACCTAGTCGGTAAACCCTAAGGAACCTAGTCGGTAAACCCTAAGGTTATCGATATCGATTAATGAAGGCAGAATGTCTATTGAGTAAAGTTTAATATTTACTGAGTTGCAACCGAGTTATGATAGAACGCATTGGATGAATAAAAGCATTATTTAATGAAGGACAATGGTTAGTTGGAGATGTATAAATGATTCGTATGTCGTGCATGAAGTTTTCTAAGGATCTATGGCAAAGGAAAATCGACAGGAAGATCTACAGCTCAGATTGAACCGCAATAACCTTGTGCAAGTTCCAAGAAAGGAATGCAAGTCCCTAGGCAAGGTAAAACATTTTCAAATCGAAGGATACATTGAACCTGGTCAAGATTAAAGATCTGATGGCTAAGATTGATCATGGGAAATGTGATCAAGGAGATTAAGTGGTTGGCAATTGTTTATAAATAAGGAATTGTTGATAAACAATGTATGCGGGCAAGTGTAAGCATAGCGATGCTACATAGTGATTACCAAGCATAGAAGCTTGAAGACCTATTTGAATAACAGAGTAGGGAGCACAACAGAGGGACAAGATAAGTCCTATGACTAGATTGTTTTGATCAAATAAGAACCTGCTTTAGCATTTTAGATGTGAAGTTGCAGATATATTTTTATTATTGTTATTTTGTAAGTGACATAAAATCTCTTAACCGAGTGGACCTAACAGTCTTATTTGTAAACCCTCTAGCAAGGTGACATTCTAAATGAGTGTTTGAAATCCTTTGACAAGGTCACTTCTAACAAAGTAAAGATCTTAACAGATCTGAGGGAAATCCCTTAACCAGGTCACATCTAGCAATGTGTTTGTAATCTTTAACAGGATTTGCTTTTAACCGAGCATACTCTAGAAGAGTATATTTCTTAGTGGGTCTGAAATCCCACAGTGGTTTTTTCCTATTTGGGTTTCCACGTTAAATTTGGTGTTATATGTGTTTATGAGTTAGCATGTTTAGTAGTTTTTGGTTATATTGCTGAAGTATAAGTTACCGAGGTTGAATCCGTTGATTTTATGGAAGATTAAGTTTGTATGATTCACCCCCCCACTCTCATCTTATTATCTATTGGCATCAATACTTTACATTTAGTATCAGAACTTACAGATGAGCACTTGACTGATTCTCTCCCTGGTTTCTACTCCCTTCATTGACTTTACTCACTCATTCAGCAACAACAGATTTGGTCTTCGATCTACATATCTATACTATGTATTACCGCCAAAATGACATTCAAACTTCAGGTGTGCTAGGGTTCCTTCATCGCCTTTGAGGAAAACTAAATCTAATTAAATCTCCTTCCAAAGATTGACCATTTGCAACAGATCAATCAAACTGTGCGAATCATGTTGATTCCAAAGCATGCTTGCCATATTTGGCAAACACGACACTTCTTCCAGTCTGCATTTTTCAAAACATGAAGTGATCATGTAGATAGATTCACCTACCCTTCTCAGCACTTGGACACTCGGCCTCACTCATGAAGCCACTAGATCAAATCTTTTTCCTTTGATTAGTCTTGAGCCGCACCCTTCTACACTCGATCAGTGAAACATACTATTGACATTAATATAGACCAGTCACCACCTACCTCACTGACAACACTTCACCGACCACAATATGCATGACACCTATCTCCCGCATGTCAAATTTGTCGATATCCACCTCTGCTAAGTCTTCTATTTTGGTCCAAACAAGATCACCGACTAACCACACAAGCGGGTTCATCTACTAGCTCTCTAACCCTGCCAGTTATACCCTAACTAGTCTGCCTTCAACCTTGCACTTTGCTTCTCTTCCGGTGGAACACTTTAACTAGTCACTTCACATGCTCATCTTTATCAAACAAAAGCCTTTCACTTATGCTCTTTTTATCACTTATCGATGGAAATCTATACTAGTGAAATCGTTTGCATGTATTCAAGTAACATACCATGCATACTGGTAGCACCAAACTCCATCTACATTCCTGCAACATTCTCTATCTACAGCTGTTCATCATTCCTTTTTTCTTCATCAGTCCATACATCATCTCAACTGGTTTTTCAACATGACAAACCCATCACTCCTTTACTCTTCCTTCTTTGTCTCGATAGTTCAACATGCCTACCTAGCTAATCTAGTGCATATATCTGATTTCATGTACCTAAGGCAACTTAGTTTTTTATCGGTTGATCTGGTGTGAGCCTTCAATCACCTACCTTTAAGTCTTTTATCTTATCTTGGAGTATTATAATGCATTTCATTCATAATAGGAGATAAGAACCACTTACTGGTGGGAGTGGATCCTTGACATTTGGATTTCGCAATGCACCAATATGGCTTCTCTGTTTGAGAAGACACATCTTCATATAGGCACATATGATCTAGTTTGGCACACTCTCTATGAGTCTTCTCATCATCTGGTGACTGCATCTTTATCCAGTGGGAGTCCTACCATTTCACATCCAATCATCCAACATCCAACGACATACCGGTTGACACTTTTGCATAAGCTCACCTTGCTTGCTCACTTGCTAGCTGACAACATTGCACTACCAATATACCACATACTAGATGTTATATCATATCAGTCTCATGTCAATGTCTTCAACACAAGTCAACACTAACTTGTGTACTAGTGAAGTTCCAATGGCCATTATGCTAGATGACACTCTTTTTCTTATTGGTGACCTGCCATGCTAGTTGACATCAATGACAATACAATGCCAACATTTATAAATATCATCATTCTATGAATATTATAAAGGTAATATGAATTAGAAGGATATCAATAGAAATAGAAGTAAAATAGCACACACTATCAAGTTATTTTTACATGGATGGTAGATTTTCAAAGTTGTAGATCTAAGACATCCATAATCTCAACTGTTGTAGTGTAGAAAAAATATTTTGATTCTAATATGGGTCAAAAAATATATCTCAAGGAATCATAGAATCTAAAATCTTGACATGGATTATTCATTCTTTGATCACATAAATAAAAATATTTTCTATATTTTTATTTTTTCAACATTTATTTACTATTTCATAATACATGATCCTACAAACCATATTAATTAATCTAGATATATTTATTTTGAGTTGGAATCATTACATTGGATTCATCATACAAAATTTTTAATTTCTTTTGAAATTTCTTACCACACCATATGACTGATCGCATAAATAATAAAAAATGGTGTTAGATTTTTAAAACTTCTTTTGAAATAGTTGGTGATGTCGTTTGGAGATATGAAGAGTAGAGAATCAATAATATTAAATATAGGTGAAAAACATATAATCTTTCTTCCTTTGTCCCACTTTCCATACCTAAAAAAGTAAGGTCACACACCAAAGTATGCCTTCATAATTCTTTATCATACACTATCTAGTGACATCATAGTTTAACACCTAAGCTTATACTCAGAACAAAGTAGTGATAAGCTTGGAAATTAGTTATCAAATTATTTTCTACATTAGAGGTCCAATATCATTGTGATTCTATCTTGAAACCATTCATCTTCTATTTAGTTGGAAAAATTGAACACTACACAAAAGAGAAGAGATTTTTAATTTATGGTATGTTTGTTTTCATGATTACATCAATACTAAATCACCTATTTAAATGTAAAATATCCATTGCTTTCTTTGAATCTTTTCCAAAAGAAAAAAACTATTTCTCTATTATACACGTACACATTATGGTCCAATGACCTTTGTAATTATTGTAAGTTTATATATTTATATAATTCTTATTGTGGATTACATCCCATACATTTGTAAAATTAAACTCATAGAGTGAACTAGTGTATTCTTATTATTAGGTATTCTTAAATACTTCAGTTGGGAGATGTTCAAATCTAGTCTATAATTTCAATAGTTGGAAGTTATGTCTAGTTTAAAATGTGTTATTTTGCAACTATATTTTGGATTAATCTTTATTTTATGATTATAATTTGGATGAATTTCCTTATTTTCATTTTGAACTTGTCTCAAAATTACTATAAAAAAACATTGGCATTTTCTAACTATTTTCTCACTATCTACTTGTAGTCCCTTGCTTATATCAAGGAGATAATGTAGGAATGCATTGAAACCCACAAAGTTACACCTCATTGAAAGTTAAAATTTGGGTGTATGCTTATATTCCCATGTCCTTGGTTCAATTTTTTGGACTTGTGATAAGTTTGATACAAATATGTTTCCTACCTTATAATTTTGCCTTTTCTTTGTGTCAAGGTATCAAAATTATGAGAATTTTGATACTATAGTGCTTTATTACATTAGAAGTTTCCTACTTAGTTTGGGGGTATTAATGTTGTTAGAATTATTATAATAGGGTTTTTGAGTATCATATTTTGGAGGAATCTCATATTGGGTGTTTGTTTATTATACTTTAAGAAATTTGGTACAAAGAAATTTAGTATAAGAATTAGGAGAACTTTGATATAGGGTGATTGTATCAAACACCAAAGAAGTCTAATATAGGTATAGTATATTTAGACTTCAACGAAATATGATATTGTTATAGTTGTATCAAACTTAACTATAGTCCAATACTAGGTACTAGAATTCAATGAAATTGATACCTAGGTATCAAACATTGATGAAGTCCAATTTTGAAGAAGCGTTAGAATTTCAAGAATTTTGAAGTGTGGATGTTGAACTCTTTTTAAATTTGGATCCATATAAACTTTGAGAGAATATTGAGGCTATTTTAAATTTGGAGAATCTTGATACCTTATCATGTGGGTCATAAATATTAAGTTACATTGAATTAAAAAGGCCTATCCCTTGTCAAGGGTTTTTTTGTTTGTTGTATCCTCGTGAAATTTGAAGGATGGTTGGCTATAAAATGTTGAAGGATGACGTTAATGGTTTGGATATATTAACCCTTCCCCATTCCTCATTTTGGTGCCATCTATTCTGTTCTAACTCATATTAATTTTAGTTCTTCCACTAGTATTACCATGTTTGTGCATTATGGTGCATCTCCATTACGTCATTGCATTTTGTTATGGAGTAGGATTTATGTATGAGTATTGAGTGCTTTTCTGAGTGCCACTTTTGGTTCATAAAAAATAATGGTCCAAGTTTTGGACATTAATGTCGTATGTGTGTGGGCTAGGACTTTACAATAGAGTAAAGAGGGATATCATAGACAAAGAGAAAATAAGTCTCAAGGAAGAGAAATTTACAAATTATATGAAGGTGTTACATGAGGATGTAAGAAGATAATTGTAGAAAAATGTTCATATAAAATATAACGAGTAGATTGACATGAAAAGGTTGCATTGCAATATCAATTTTGAGATTAAGTGATGAAATATTTAGAAATTTTGATGGTGTACATATAATAAGTTAAGAAAAAATAAGTTTGGACCTTTCAATATCATAAAGAATTATAATAATACATATTAATTAAAATTTGTTAAATATTTGGTGACATAATTTTTTTTAAAGAATAAATATTAAAATGAGTATTATGATGATGATTAAAGGACATAAAAAGGTAAATTGAAAGAAATAGATGTCATACAACAAGCTAGAGATATTGAAGAGATTTTGGGTAAAAAACATGCATAGAATATATAAAGAGTATAACATGTGAAAAAGGTGAAAGTATAGATCCTTATCCCACTTGTGGGCACATGTTAATTTAATAATTTGTTTAAAATAGTATGATCCAATGTTTGTACACAAGAAAAATTAACTTCAATAATTATTTATGACTTTATCTACATTTATATATGTGTCTCTTAAATATTCTATGTTCTACCCTTTCTATTTCAAACTACATTGAAGGGGGTCCATTAGAACACAATTAACAGAATCTAAAAATGAAGTTATGCACTTGAAATGATTATTTAGACACCTAATATCATTTTTGTCATTGTGTGGAAGACCCCTAAGTCATCAAATTGATCCATTTCTTTTTAAAATTCAAACTTAATCTTCAACCAAATGATCCATTTTATTTTTCTATCCTAACTTGATAAAGTAGATAACTTAAAAAGAAATGCTTGTGTTTTACTTGTGGTAAAAAGTATTTATTAGCTTTCATTTTAGATCCTCCAAAATAGACATGTCATTTCTCACTTGTAGAGCTTGTTAAAGAAATAATAATCAGAAAAAATGTAAGGAAGTTAAGTAGCGGAAACAACTTCCTACACTAACCTTGAGAGGAGGGTAATGCAAAACTTTTTCAGATCATTACAACAGTTACAGAAAATAGAAATAGGTATAATAGCATTCATACCACAACACAATGATTTACGTGGGGAAAACCCTTTCGGGAGAAAAACCCCACCCTCCAAAAGCAGCTCAATATTTTATTCAGCAATCAAAACAGATTACAAAATACTTGCAGAGCAAGCTCTTCGCAGGAGTAGCACTAATCAGAGATTCAGAGGCAACTCAATAGCCATAAGACTCTTACACACAACCTCTATCTCACACACCTCATAAATAGGAGATACAATACAAGAAACCGTCAAACGGTATTACAAAACCATGGGCTAAAACCACCCAATAAGGTGTAGCCGACCTTATCTCCCTTCTATGACATGTTAAAGCACACATCAACACGTGTCGCTCCCTTTTACAGCTCATTTATGTATTCGATACAAATTATTTTTCCTATTTCAGGAGTACAAACTTCCGGAGGCCATAACTTGAGAACCGGGTGTCCGATTGACGAACCGTTTGAAGCGCCGGAAAGCTCGCAAAGTGCTCTATCACCTTGTAACCAGCTTCCCCGGTTACGGCCACTTTTCAGGGTGTTTCGGAGCCTCTAAAGTCCCCAAAATTAAGTTTAAACATTTTATTGCACCCCTCCAAGATGGAAACTTTAATATCTTCAAAACTAGCTGTGACCTTGCGACGAAACTTTACCGGAATGCTTATCTAGCCAACCAGAAGCTTCAGGGAGAGTTTCGCACTATTTCGTGCTCAAATAAAAACTTACTATAAATAGTAACCTCGCATAAATGCAAGGTTGAGACACCATTTTTCCCAACAAATCTCCCACTTGTCGAACACCTTGCATGAGCAGAAGGGAATGTCAACACAATGAATCAATTGCTAGGGGCCATAAGGCCCATAGACTTTGAACACCATCTGAACTTTTCTGTGCTCACAGCCTTAGTTAAAGCATCTGCAACATTCATCAAAGTTTCCACCTTAACCAGCTTCACCCTACCATCTTCGACCATATCTCTAACAAAATGATACTGAATATCAATATGTTTGGTCCGGGCATGAAATGTCGGGTTCTTAGCTAGGCTAATTGCACTCTGACTGTCACAGTAAACTGTCACTGTACCTTGTTTTATTCCAGTATCCGAACACAGTCTCTTAAGCCAAATGGCCTCTTTACAAGCATGAGTAGCTGCCATATACTCTGCTTCAGTAGTGGATAAAGCAACCACAGCCTGTCGCTTACTCATCCAACTAATTGCACCACCAAACAAAGTAAACACATAAGCACTGGTGGATCTTCTGCTATCAATATCACCTGCCCAATCTGAATCCACATAACCATGGATATCAAGGGAAGTCATGTCTCCAACTGAATTACCATGATAACACAAAGAATACTCTGAAGTACCCTTCAAATATCTGAAGACTCTTTTGACTGCATCCCAATGAACTCTACCAGGATTAGACATATATCTAGAAAGTACTCCCACTGCTTGGGCAATATCTGGTCTAGTACAGACCATAGCATACATCAAGCTTCCAACTGCACTCTGGTAAGGCACTCTGCTCATGTCTTCCATCTCCAATGGGGATGTAGGACAATCTGAAACAGATAGTTTCGTTCCAACTGTAAAAGGAACACTCAATGGTCTACAATTCTGCATGTTGAACCTCTGTAACACTGAATTCACATACTTACTCTGGCCTAGCCATAGCTTTCTGTTCGCCCTATCTCTTCTAATTTCCATCCCAAGAATGTGCTTTGCTGCACCAAGATCTTTCATTTCAAATTTAGCAGCGAGCTGAGACTTCAGTTCTGAAATCATACCTTTCCCTTTACCAATGAATAACATATCATCAACATACAATGCAATGAATAAGAAATGATCACCATAAGATTTATAATAAACATAGTGATCTGATTTAGAACGTTCAAATCCCAAACTCAACACATATGTATCAAATTTCTGGTACCACATCCTAGGACTTTGTTTGAGGCCATACAAAGATTTCTTCAATTTACAGACCAAATTTCTTTTGCCTTTCACCACATAGTTCTCTGGCTGTGTCATATAAATATCTTCCTCCAAATCACCATGAAGGAAAGCAGTTTTCACATCCATTTGCTCAACCTCTAAATCATAAGCAGTAGCAATAGAAAGCAAAAATCTAATGGATGTCATTTTTGCAACAGGAGAAAATATCTCACCGTAATCAACACCCTCAACCTGAGAGTAGCCTTTTGCAACCAACCTTGCTTTATACTTTTCAATGCTTCCATCTGAACCAATCTTTTTCTTGAACACCCATTTACAACCAACAGGTTTTCGTCCTTCAGGCAATGGTACAAGATCCCATGTATCATTCTTTTTCAAAGCTGCCATTTCTTCCTCCATAGCAATCTTCCAGGATTCTGCATCATTCATACCTAATGCCTCTTCTACAGATTTCGGTTCATCCACACTAGTATTCAGAGCAAAAATACATCTCCAATCATCAGGTGAATACCTTTCAGGTGGTTGTCTATGTCTTGTAGACCTTCGAACAAGCTGAGTTGGAGGTTCTTCCTCCTCTTCTGAAGATTCAGAGCTAGACGAGCTCTCCTCAAATTCTTGCCTATCTAGGGGTTTTGATTCAACTCTTTCAGGTGTAGGAGGAAGTTGAATCACATCTTCTTTTTTAGTCTATTCTGGCTGCAATGTAACAGAAGGAGACTTAATTTCTCTAAAAATAACACTTCTACTGTGAATTACCTTTTGTGCAACAGGGTCCCAAAGCTTGTATCCTTTCACACCATAACTATACCCGATGAAGATACATTTCACAGCCTTGTTCTCCAACTTTGTTCGCTTCTCCTTTGGCACATGTGCATATGCCTCGCAACCAAAAACTCTAAGATGTCTCAATGAAGGCTTGTGACCTGACCATGCTTCCATAGGCGTTTTATCAACAAGAGCTGATGTAGGAGACCTGTTAATCAGGTAGCAAGCAGTGGCAACAGCTTCAGCCCAAAACTTTTGTTCAAGACCAGCACCACTCAGCATACTCCTAGCCTTTTCCATCAGTGTCCTGTTCATTCTTTCTGCAACTCCATTCTGCTATGGAGAATACGGAGTTGTCTTCTGCCTGTTAATTCCACAGTCTTTACAGAATCTATCAAAATCATTAGAGCAAAACTCACCGCCATTATCAGTTCTCAAACATTTTATTTTCTTTCCAGTCTGCAACTCAACCATTGCTTTAAATTCTTTAAAACGACTAAAAACTTCAGATTTACTCTTTAGAAAATAAACCCATGTCCTTCTACTAAAATCATCAATAAATGAAACATAATATGTGGATTTTCCAATCGAAGAGACATCTACTGGACCAAACACATCAGAATGGATAAGATCCAAAACACCACAAGTTTTATGAGAACTCGAATAAAACTGAACGTGGTTTTGTTTTCCATAAATGCAATGCTCACAGAAATCAAAGTCAAGGTTACAGTCATTCAAACCTTCAACAAGGTTTTTATTTTTCAAGGTCCTTAGACCCTTTTCTCCAATGTGGCCAAGTCTCTGGTGCCATAACATAGTCTTCTCTGCAGGTAACTTTGCTTCAGACGAAAGAGCACCCTTAGGTACCCAAAAACCATTTCCATCTGCTGAAAGTGAAACCTTCAAATCTTCCAGTGAAGTATCCGCAGATTTACTTTTTACAGAAGTGCTATTACACTCAACAGTGTATGCTTCAAGCTTATACAAAGTGCCAAACCTGACACTCTAGCAACTACCATAGCACCCTTAATAATCTTACATCCTGTTTCAGAAAAGACTACCTGCACACCCGCATCTATCAGTTTGCTCACAGATAACAGGTTTCGTTTTAATCCAGGGATATGCAACACACCATTAATCCTTTTTATTCTACCATCAGAAAACCTGATTCTAACTTTACCTCGACCAACAATGTCTAGTTGTGAATCATCACCCAAGTACACCTTACCTCCATTAAATCCTTCATATTCAGAAAACCAATCTCTATTGGAAGTCATATGAAAAGATGCACCTGAGTCAATTAGCCAGGCATCATTACCTGTATGAGTCGCCAAAGCCGCAATAAATGCATCGCCATCTTCCTTGTCGGACTCAGAATCAGAATCGAACTTTTTCTTTTTCTTCTTCTTTTCTTCTTTGCAGTCCTTACGGATGTGACCCGGTTTACCGCAATTCCAGCAAATGACTTTGGACTTTCCAGGAGATTTCGATCTCCCTTTGGATTTGGACTTGCCACGCTTCTCATTCTTCTTGCCTTTCTCCTTAGGTCTTCCACGAACGGTTAGGGCTTCCTTTGAACTGATGGATACCTTCCTTCGCATCTCTTCACCGAGTAGGGCACCCACCACGTCTTCAGATTTCAAAACAACAGAAGTACTACCGATAGCCATAACAAGAGAATCCCACGAATTGGGCAAAGAACAAAGCAAGATCTGACATTTTTCCTCCTCGTCCATCTTAACACCGACGGATACTAATTGAGCCACAATCATGTTGAATGCTTCTAGGTGGTCTGCAATTCGTCCACCCTCTTCCATCTTCAAGGAATACAATTTCTTTCTTAAGAAAATTTGATTTAATAAAGATTTCACTTGATACATCTCACCAAGCTTAGTCCATAGCTTCTTTGCAGAGTTTTCTTCATGGACATTGATTAGAACAGAGTCTGCCAGGCACAGTCTGATTAGACCCTTGGCTTTTCGGTCCATAACATCATACTGAGCTGCCACAGTAGGATCTGAGGGCCTTTGGACATTCGCATCAACAGCATCCCAAAGATCTCGATCTATTAGTAGATCTTCCATCTTCAGCTTCCACATCTCAAAATTACTTCCATTAAATTTCTCCACCTCTATTCTCCCTGACGAACTCGCCATCTGAATATTCCTGCAACAAGATCAAAAAGTGTCTTCTGCACAAGCTCCCACTCAAATCTGGATTAGTTCAAAAAACCCAACTGCCCACAATTGAAACCAAAGGTGATCAGGCTCTGATACCACTTGTAAGGAAGTTAAGTAGCGGAAACAACTTCCTACACTAACCTTGAGAGGAGGGTAATGCAAAACTTTTTCAGATCATTACAACAGTTACAGAAAATAGAAATAGGTATAATAGCATTCATACCACAACACAATGATTTACGTGGGGAAAACCCTTTCGGGAGAAAAACCCCACCCTCCAAAAGCAGCTCAATATTTTATTCAGCAATCAAAACAGATTACAAAATACTTGCAGAGCAAGCTCTTCGCAGGAGTAGCACTAATCAGAGATTCAGAGGCAACTCAATAGCCATAAGACTCTTACACACAACCTCTATCTCACACACCTCATAAATAGGAGATACAATACAAGAAACCGTCAAACGGTATTACAAAACCATGGGCTAAAACCACCCAATAAGGTGTAGCCGACCTTATCTCCCTTCTATGACATGTTAAAGCACACATCAACACGTGTCGCTCCCTTTTACAGCTCATTTATGTATTCGATACAAATTATTTTTCCTATTTCAGGAGTACAAACTTCCGGAGGCCATAACTTGAGAACCGGGTGTCCGATTGACGAACCGTTTGAAGCGCCGGAAAGCTCGCAAAGTTCTCTATCACCTCATAACCAGCTTCCCTGGTTACGGCCACTTTTCAGGGCATTTCGGAGCCTCTAAAGTCCCCAAAATTAAGTTTAAACATTTTATTGCACCCCTCCAAGATGGAAACTTTAATATCTTCAAAACTAGCTGTGACCTTGCGACGAAACTTTACCGGAATGCTTATCTAGCCAACCAGAAGCTTCAGGGAGAGTTTCGCACTATTTCGTGCTCAAATAAAAACTTACTATAAATAGTAACCTCGCATAAATGCAAGGTTGAGACACCATTTTTCCCAACAAAAAATAATTATTTGCTGCATAAAATATTAACAAATATGCATAATTTATTTTGCAACTCTTTTATGTAATTGAAAATTCTTTCTATAGATTTGTAGGGTTTCATTTAGGAGAACACATCTCTTTACGCCTTGCATCATAATGTAAATTCTTCCAAAGTATCTCTAAATATAATCATTATTCAAATATCATAAAAGGAAGACAACAAACAAGAAAATCAATCAAAATAGAAGTAAAATTCTACAATCTATCAAATCATTTTTTATAGAGAATGAGATATTTTTACAATTCTAAATCTAATGCCTACAATCTTAACCTTCTAGAGTGTAGACAAAATATTATGTTTCTAAAATAAATTACAAACTATCATCAACCATTCTTAATCTTAAGACATTATATATTCTAAAATGTTAACATAAATTATTAACTCTTTCATTACATAATTATATATGTTTTCTCATTATTTTAATTTCTTTAACATTTATTTACTATTTCATAATACATCAACCCACAAACTTTCATTGGATTCATGAGCTTTACATCATAAAAGAGATCAGACTTTGGTTGTTTCCATGCTTACATGGATACAACGTTGTCTATTTAAACCTAAAATCCCTATTTTTCGGAATCTTTCCCAAAAGCCTAAACTATTTCTCTTCTGTGCGTGAAGAAACAAACAAGAAGAAAGCCTCGTTCAAAACGAGTAGAAGAGCCCATTAAACACCATTAAACACCTACCAAATTTCATACAAATTGGTAATTCTAGTTTTCATCAATTTAATTTAGTCTTCACTTTCTTGTTCTAACTGAGCAAGACCATCTCTCGCAGCCCTTTTCTTTGCAACTTCTTTCTTTATACATTCGCCCATTCCAAATTTCTTATCATTTATAAATACTTCTACAACTGTTATTTCCTCTTCATCAAACACTTTAAATTTAAATTTATGATGTTTGTATTCAACACGTTTGCCCAATTTTTGACATAATTCCTGCAGTTTAGAAACGGGATGCTCGTCCAATGTCTTTGGAGTGGTCAGTGGCTCTAACAAATTCTCCAATTTCTACCAAACATTAAGAATATAAAGTGAAACAAGAGGAAACATTGTGTCAATATAAACAAATATCTTGAAATTTTGAATGAAAATAATGAAAATATAAATTTTAGTATGATAAAAGATAAAAACATACAAAAAGAAGAGAAGAAATTGAATTCAGTAATACCTCCCAAACTTGTTCCAAACAACAGCCGATGTTCTCTGTTAACTTAGTACTGTCAAGAAACATTGCACCTGCTATTGTTTTGACTGAATTAAACAAAACTTCAAGTGGATTCAAATCTTTATATTTTGTCATATCGTCAATGAATGTTTTGATCTACATAATATCAAATATAAACTTCTTTAAATACATAATTCTAAAGAATATCAATTTAAATTATTTTATTTATTTTAAAATTGTTTTTTTTAACTTAAATTATATTTAAGGTAAAATAAACCTAATCATGCAAACCTGAATCAAATATTTTGAAGAGTTACCTTTCTTTCTAGGGACATTTGCACAAGAGATATGGTTATGAAGATATAGTTTATTTACAGCAACTTTTGCCAGTTTTTCGTTGTCCATAATTTGAGATCTTAACTTTGTCAAGATGCCTGCTTCCAAGGTGGGATATTTTTTATACAAATCTATTGTTATTGCTAGCTTGAGGAAAAAATTCCCAAATAACTCCATTAATTCATAAGATCGGAGACCTGCTGATTCAAGTGCTTGTTTGCATGCATTGCAGTGTATGAAACGGTTTTTAGCTACCATCTCCAAAAGCACATAAAATGATTCTTTCAACAAATCCCTCCTCTTGAAATTATAGTTTAATTTTGCTTCGATATCATCCAAGACATCAGACTTATATGAAGGTTTATAGAGTTCAGAGATTAAATTCTCAATAAACATTTTAGTTTCATTGCAGTTGCACGGATAACGATCTTTTTTTTCTTTTGAACTCTGTGTTTCTTTTGTGGGCTGAGTTACACTTGTAGAAGGATTTGTGATGGAAGTAGATGCGACGAGACATGAGAATGTGTGTTTTATCTTAGTTACTAAGAAGACTGATAATCCAGAGCATAAAGGAGAACAACCAGAAGAAATAAAGGAGTTGCTGATAGGGTATGGAGACATCATTTCAGATAATATACCTGATGGATTATCGCTTGTGAGGAGTATCGGTCATTGCATGGACATGATTATCAGAGCTCACCTACCTAATAAAGAAACACACGAGATGACATCGATAGAGAATAAGGAGATGAATAGCCAAGTGCAGGATTTGTTGAGGAAAGGTTTGATTAGGGAAAGCTCGATTCCTTGTGCAGTGCTAGCAGTATTAGCACCTAAGAAGGATGGACAATGGAGAATGTGTACTGATTCCAAAGCAATAAATAAGATCACAGTGAAGTACATATTTACCTTGCCTAGGATGGATGCCATAATGAATTATTTGAGTGGATCCAGATAGTACATGAAGATAGGCTTGAAAAGTGGATACCATCATATCAGAATCACAGAAGGAGATGAGAAAGATAACATTAAAGACAAATGAAGGATTGTATAAATGGTTGGTGATGCAAGTACTTTCATGAGGTTGATGAATGAGGTATTGAAGAAATTCTTGGGTAAGTTTGTTATTGTGTATTCAGATGACATTTTAATTTTCTGTAAGAGAAAGGAAGAACATATGTTGTATTTGAGACAAGTAGTGCAGAGGTTGAGAGAAGAGAAGTTATTGATAAACATTAAAGAGTGAAGTTTCATGAAGGAAGAGTTAGTCTATTTAGGATTTGTGATATTTGTGCATGGAGTGAAGATGGATCCTGAGAAGGCAAGATCAATTGTTGTATGGCCTACACCAAAAAATATTGGAGAGGTAAGATCATTTCATGTATTTGCTAGCTTCTACCAAAAGTTTATCAGAAATTTCAGTTTAGTTTGTATCCCTATGACAAATGCAATGAGAGGAGATAGAAAGGATTTCAATTGGACAACTAGAGAAAATAAGAGCTTTGAATTGTTGAAGCGGAGGGTGAGAGAGCAACTTGTGTTGGCTTTACCAGATTTTAGCAAAGTATTTCAAGTGGACTATGATGTAAGTGGGAATACAATTGGAGCAGTGTTGAGTCAAGAAGGAAGATCAGTAGCTTATTTCAATGAGAAATTGAATGATGCAAGGAGGAGATATGCAATGTATGATCAAGAATTCTATGCCATAGTTCAAGTATTGAAGAAATTGAGATATTATTTGTTGCCTAAGGATTTTTTGTTGTATACTGATCATCAAGATTTGCATTATTTTAACAATCAAAGCAAGTTGAATCAATGACATATGAGATGGGTAGAGTTCTTGTAGATTTATACCTTTGTTTTGAGCATAGAAGAGGAAAGTCAAAGAGAGTTGTTGATACATTGAGTAGAGGGAGAAATCTGTTGATAGAGATGAGAGTGGAGGTATTAGGTTTTGAAGAATTGAAGAACTTGTATGAGGAAGACCTAGATGAGATACATTGTATTCATTAATATTTTTTGATTTTTTTTGTTTTGTTTTCTAAGCGACCAAAGTCACTGAAAATATTTTATTAATTAAAATATAAATTATATAATATTGTATCTTGAAAACACAAAATTCAGGGTGCAAATATAAGTCCATAATATCTAAGTTTCCCAAGCGAAAAAACTACCCACCACCCCCAAGCTATTAAAAACCAACTATCAGAATTAGATATGAATAAATTATGAAAAAAGTAGAACTATACATCAGAGAGATGCATTAGGAGAATAATAAGGACTACTGTCATAAGGAGAAGCATCAAAATTACCATAACGTGAGGATATATCAGTCACATTTTCCTCACTAAAAAAGTCAACCTCTATTGAAAAACTCTAAGAAACACTCTAAGAAGTAGCAACATCAGAAGGAAGAGAATTTTGAAGCCCAAGATTAGGGGGAGCAACAAATAATAGGGGTGGAGCATCCAAAGGAATACAATCATCACAAGGTGAAGGATGGCCCAACAGAGTGTACAATCCAACAAAGCGGTCCATAGAAGTAGATACAAAGTCAGGAGCAACAAATTCCAATAAATTCTCAAGATCCATAATGGAGTCCCAAAAGGAACCACCCTGAACACTAGACCTAAAAAAAAGGAGCTCACTTAGATGAATATTATCCATGAATTTATGAAAAAACCACTAATGGGGAGGGACCCCAATTCTAGTTTATGGTGAGACAGTATATTTTTCAGCCAAAGGTCGAATTATATCAACATCAAGTAATAAATCCATATCAATAGTAAGGAAACAAGAAACAACTTCCAAAAATAAAGCAAAGGAGTTAGAATGAAGCCATTGATTACCGATGATTTCTCTAATGGCATCTTCAATATGTGAGCAACCAAGAGAAAAGACCGAGGAAATCCTCTTCGTATTTATTAGGCTCCCAATCTAGCCTCCCGGAATTAACAAGGGAGTGATACGCGATACTCCATGTTAAGAAAATGTAGATTGTTCTATCAAAATTAAATAAGATATGAATGGATATAATGCCAATCATTAAGCCTAGAATTCCCATATATAAGATATTGCCATAGGAAAACATAATTATAAGATATGCAAACATCAACCAAGGGAAGATGAGAAGCTTCACACAAGCGAAAAGGCAGCGAATCATTATAGCACAATAAATACCAAGCCTTTGCCAAGATAAAAAAAAGGAAGTTAAATCAAATGGAAAGCTCCAATAATACCATACAAATCAATTCCCATGATATTTCAATAAATATATCTATAAGTTTGAATAAAATAAACAATGAAGAGTTCTATTAAATATAGAAAAAATATCCGATCAAATAAGTGGGTGTCATCACCACATTTAATAGAAACAATTTGGTGGCACAAGTAAAGGCCCAAACAAAGACACATTTGGGGCAAGGATAAACATAATTCAAGATAATTGCCATTAGATGAAGTACAACATAATCATATTCAAATCTGATTTATGAGTAGGTCAATAATTTCAAGATTTGAACGTATGCCACGAAATCAGGACTGCAGATAAAATTAGTACAAAGGTGGCATAACCAAACACGAGCATTAAAAAGAATGATTGCATCATCATCAACTCAATAATGCCACATAAGAAATATTATTATAAAATAATTAAATTGTGATCATACTTCAGCATTCTCAATATGTACAACAAAGAAACCAAAATTGAATGAGAACCTGAAACTTCCAAGAAGTTTCTACATTCATTAATAGCTTTATTAGCAAGAAATTCTGCAACAAAATTAGCTGAACTGAAAAACAATGAGAGATCTCATAGGAATTTAAAATTTGAATTTGTAAGAGAACCTTATCCAAAAGCTGCTGGTGATCCTAGTTACAAACTTTTTTATTAGCAAGAGAATAAAATATGAACATAGAATTCCCTTTAATGATAATTTCCTTAATCTCAAGAGAGATAGCTATATCAATACCAAAACATAGGGCTTACAACTCACCCATATTATTAGTGCCATCAACTTTCATTTTACAAATTGCTTTAACAACATTTGCATTACTGTCCGAGATCAAAATACCAATACCTAACTTACCGGGATTACCTCTAGAAGCACCATCATAATGCAGTTTAAACTTATCAGAAGGAGGCTGCCATTAAGAATTCTTTTTTTTAAAATTTTATCATTTAAAGCAGCAACAAAACCTTGTTGAGGTAAAGATTTTAAATAAGGCCAAGAATTAGCAATCTAACTATCCCACGAGAATTATTTCAAGCTATTGATTTTTTTGTAAATGTAGAATGAATTCTCTTCAAAGATAGATTTTTCAGTAGTAAACATGGTATCCTTCAAAGGAGATTACTTCTTCTTAAAGATACAATTATTCATTTCAAGCTAGACATTCTAGATAAGCAAGGAAGGACTAACATCATATATACGAGAAAAGAAAGAAGAAGAAAAAATCTTACACCAACTTTGAAATTGAGATTTTAATGAGGAACATAGAACAAACAACCACCCCAACTTTATAAAGAGAGAATACCAACATTCTTTCATGAAGGGGCAATTAAGAAAAATACGACCAGGTGATTCAATAAAATGACCACATAACACACAAGGAAAAATAGTGGTAATGCCAAGTCTATCCAATATCATTCCATTGAAAACTCTATCATGAAAAGATAACCATCAAAATGCCCCAGCTTTCGGGAGACAAGCAGGACCCCAAAATTGCTTTGTGGGAAGATCAAAGGTATTCAAAGAATTAATGAGAGAATTGTATCTTTCCTTAATAGAATATTTTGTAGATTTATCCTTTTTCCAAATTAGTTCATCCTCTTGGTTACTAAAAATTTTAGACCTTTTACGCATCTCTTCATTATAAGCTAACTTCAAATCCTAAGAGACATGGATATAGTCAATTGATTTCCAACATGCCATAGGAAACAAACCAAAATTATCAATGTAGAAATAGTATAAAACATAAACCCCCCAAAAATATTTCAAAATAACCATTAGCTCTGACCAATTCCTAATACATTTCATAGAAGAATAACCATTCCAAACATTATCCTAGAACCTAGCCTTATAGTCATTCTAAATAAGCTAGGATAAATGAGCTAAAATAACTGAACGGCGAGAAGAAAGAAAATTCCAAATGGAGGAACCTTTAGGAAGGGAGTAAGCCATAAAATTCTTTCTCTATTAGAGTTATTCAAATATTTAGCGAACATAAGTTTCCCCCATTTGGACATAGGATTTTGACACAATTTCTAGACAAGTTTGTTGCTAAAGCAATATTTTGAAATTTTCATTAGAATGTTATATGACAATTTTTTTTTTTTTTTTAATTGAGTAATAAGAAATTAATACAAGAATTGTATCATTATATTTATAAAATATTATTAAATTATTGTAGTTTCGTAGGTTCAAATATTTCATTTATAACTTTTTTAAGAAATATTTTCTATTTTTTCTTTATCCATAATATTCACATTGAGATTGTGGAAAATTTATTACTTCAATTGTTTCTCATAAGAGAGCTAACCAATCATTTATAATTTATAGATTTTAATGCTAATACTAATTATTTTTTATTAAAAGATAGGGAGAAACACTTATCTAAGGTGACATCAAGAAAAAAAAAAGTGAGATAAAGGACTCACAACGAGTCATTAAACTAGAACACCAAAGTCTATACTTAAACTAGCAAACTACTAGTAAAGCAAGAGTAGATTTTTTTTAACACTAACATAAGCATGCATGCCAACAATAAAACAACTAACAACAAGACTAAACAAATAATAGAATAGAAAAACAAAACAACCTTTCCCAATAATAGAATAATTTGATGAGGTTCCAGCTAGCCTTTAGGGAATTCAAAAATCCTCCCAAGCCTCTCCATTAGTCTCTTTATGCTCCTCGATATTTTCACCATCTTCCTTGTCTTGTTTCTTTAGCCATTTTCTAACCTTTAAAATCCTTGGGACAACTTCCATGACAACTTTTTTCATTGTACCATCAATGATATTTATAATACCAATAAGGCCTTGCTCGAAATCTCTATATTTTACATGGATTATATGCTCTAATCTCTCCTACAGCTCAGTTACATGGTTTTATAGTTGTGCAACTTTTTTTTCAGATAGAAAATTTTAATATTCTCTTTTTTCATTATTTCCTTTCCAATGGTGTTCAATATCCTAAAAATATGTCACCTCCCTATCATCATACACCTTTGTGTTTTCTTCAATGTCGTTGTCTTCCTCGTCTCTATCCTTTTCTCTATTGTTGTTTTCCTCCTATTCCTCCTAATGTTCATCTTCTTCCTTGGTCTAGTACCCCTATCAATCATCCGCATTGTCTTCAACTTCTACCTCATCTAAGTGAGGAGAGTATTTATCTTCAAGGGGGTCTTCAACATCATCTAAGAAAAAAATCTATTTTATATTTTCATTTGTTTTGATTTACTTTTGTAGCATAAGCAACCATAAAAATTATGGCTAATCTCTAACCACCAGACCTACCAGCATTATTAAGATAATGGCCACCCTCATTCATTTATTCTTATTTGTTGTCTCTCATATACACAATAATTTAGGGAGTAGTGTTGTTCATCTAAATTTTCTTTTTTACGAGGGTTTGGTCTATTTGACATTTGGTTTTTCCTCTTTTCTAGGGTAATCTTGAGAAGATAAACATAGAAGGATGAGTTATTGGTCACAATTTTGGAAACCACTCCCAAAAAAGTTTCAACTTTTTTACCCTTCCCTTTGGTAATCCCAAGGACATGAGGTTTACTTTAAATTAGGTCAATTTTGATGAAGCTAGAGCTACCAGAGGAAGGTTGGGATGTTTTTGACAATTCAAATTTGTAAATGGACATCATCTAGCCTTGGTGGAGAGGAGGGTTTTCTTTTTCTTCAACATAATTGAAAATAGAGGTGAGCAAATAGAAATAATAGTCTATTTTTAAACCATGTCTAATATGATTTATAAGGAGGAAATGATAATTGTGATTAGTAGCTTCCTTAAAAAAATATATATTTCATAACAAGGAAACTCACCAGATCACAAGGAGTAGGAAGATTAACCTTACTATAGCCATTTTGGTGTCTTTTATTAACAAAATCCTTATAATCTCCATTTCTGCATTTGAAAACCTTCAGACCTTTACAACTCAAACCCCTCACTTTCCCAATTAGCTCTATAACAACCACAAACTTTAGTATCCCTATAATGACCCTTTCATACACCTAGGAATATTAGAACTTAAGAGAGAGACTCTCATTGGACTCATCCATTGACAAAAAGAAATGCCCTACCTTCTCAAATACTCCCCATAGATATTCATTTTGTTGAAGAGTTTCACAAGAAGTTGATTCCATTCCTTTTATATTGCCACCCATAATTCATTTAATGAAATAGTATTCTTCACTAAGAATTCATCAGTGTTGACACATCTAATAGTCATGGCAGGAGCTTCCTTGTTTATAAGAAATAGTTTAATTTTTTAACTAGTGTGCTCAAGTTCTACACACTTTCTTTAGAATTATGTATCCTTACTAATTAGATTCAAGAAGTCTCTATCATGATGAAAGACCATTACATAATTTAAAAAAAAATTAATGATATCAGTTGACTTGAAAATATTTTAGATATTCTTTTTGGCAACTATACTAACCTTTCTCACATTGGGAATACAAGTAGATTTAATTTCGGTTCTTTTTGAGTAATTATTACTTTAAAGGACGAGTAAAAGGTTGTATCTATCATTATGATAGGTAATTAAAAGTAATAAATTTCCTTAAATAATCATCATCACTTGTCATGTCCTTCCTTTTGACTTTGGAAAATTATGTCCTTTTCCTTTACACCTTTACACCCTCTTACAATGTTTCCCTGTCCTACAAGCCTTAATCAATCCTTCCCATTTTATTATGCTCCTTTGTGGAATTGCGCCACCTAAAAAATCCTCACACGGGCTTACATTATTAGTCATCAAGAGCTAAAACTTCTTGTCATCTAATTTTTTTTTATTATTATTATTATTATCTTGTGTGAATGCTCCACATGGTATAGTATGACAAGACTTAAAAATATTTTCCCTTTTTTCTTTGTGCCTTTGTAGATTTATGCCTTGTAGAAGATCCTTATTGTTCTAATAATTTCTCCTCTTAAAGGAAAAACTATTTTTTATCTTACCAAGTTGTCATTATTGCTTATTGTATTTAGTGACTTGTAATATTTCATTACAAATAATTTTTTTGACTTGTGGGGGGAAATTAGCATTACCTCAGTAAGTCCAATCTCTATAGTTTAGGCCTAGATTAGAGACTACATAAACAACCAAAATTCCTTCCTAGCAGACATATTGAATCTTGAATTGCCTAAATCTTCTAATAGTATTTTTATTGTCCTCCATAGTATATATTATTATCTAAGGTGAGGAGGCTTCCCATTTTAAAATTTGGATGATAACTTTTGAACCGCCTTGTATCTCAATTCTGAAGAATCTCCTATATTTCAATCTCTTTATTCGCATTGAATTGTAGTGGCTTTAGCTTCATTGTTAGATGTATTTCCAATAATGTTGGCATAGCCTTCCACAAGATTTCATTTTTCATCTCTTATTATGCCTCTAATAGCAGCCTCTCCAGGATTACCTTTTTAGCATACATCAAAATTCAATTTTACCCATCCAACCTTAGGGGAGTCTAGATGGATTTTTTGTGCTTTAGGATTTTAAGCCAATTTTTATTAAAAATATGATGAACAATTTCCCAATTTGTTTTATTATTAGATAAATAAGGAAAGGTAAATTAGGTTGTGTGCAAGAAGTTGAGTCCACTTTTTGGTCAAAAAGTGGAAGTGTTTTCCCTGATTTCCAGATTTTGCCGCATTTGACCTAAATATTTGAAGCACTTATCGATGGAATCTTGAAAAAAGTCAATATTAAGAAATGTAGCACTTAGTGAAAAAAGTCAATATTAAGAAATGTAGCACTTAGAGTCTAGTTTCTAAATATGTAAATTATTTTAATACCCACATAATATAAATTGACTTTCTAAAGCAATTTCTAAAAACCACTATTTAAAAATCTATTTAGGGACCATACCATGCATGTGTATGGCCACCACTTTTGACACAAATAACAAAAAAATTCAAACCCTTTGGGGAAAAGATTTGTAACACATTGAAGATTGACGAGAATATTTTTTGTGATTTTTTTATGTTTTTTTTTAAATTAATTTTCTCTTATCCATATTTGCTGTTTTAAAAACTCCTCGTGTATGACCACCATAATTTGACCTAAACTTATCATGTTTTGAAGTTTTTTTTTAATATTGATTTTTTTTTTGTAGATTGAAGTCATATAAAATGGTTTTTAAAAAATGTAAAAACAAAAGAGTTATTAAATAAATATGAAAACTTAATATTACAAGTTTATGGACCAAATCTAGTACGAATTATTTAAAAAAAGAAGAAATAATCAGATCTTTAAAAAAAATTATATATTTGAAATCAGCACAATGTAATTTGTAATGAGTTTTAATTTTGTCTCATAATCTTTTAAAAATGGGCGTCAAAAATATTGCAAAAGTCAATATTTTGTTACTCATATAGTTCAACCCTATATTTACAGGTTCAAGGTGTATGTTTGGCTATTCTAGGCCTTACTTAACTCAAATATCGAGGCACATGGTGGGGTAGATTTCAATTTTTTAAATAATGACGACCTGTTATATAAATGGGAACCCATTTAAATAGCGAGGCCTCCTTATGTTTTTTTTTGTGTAAATATTTTCACAAAATAGGGTACCATTTTATAAAATGGGGCCCCATTATGAAACTAAATGGGTCACAATTTCAATCTGGACCCCAAAGCATAATGGGGCCCCATTATTTTTTGGTCTCAAGACCCCAAACCAATATGGGGTCCCATTTAGAAAATAATAGGGCCCTGTTAATAATGGTGTTGTTCTTAAAAAATGCACTTTCCCCTAATTCGGACCCAACTTCTTGCACCCACCAATTATTTGATTATGAATATCCTCTTGAATTTATATTCTCCTTAATATTTTAATAAATTCTTAAGATTTTTCCTTACTTTACTTTTTTTGATATATAAAAACTTATGATTATTCCTTTCTTTCCAAAGGCCCCAAGTAGTGAAAGGGGGATTAATTTTCACATATCCTATATAGTGTTATGTGAGAAAGGATGATTACAATATCAATTGATTCTGAATATATTTAGAGAGTTAGGAGAAACCCAATAGAAGTTAAGATATTGAAGAATATGAGACCAAACTTCCTTTAAGTAAGAGTAATAATGGATTAGATTATGAGTGTTTTCTTCATTTTGATAACATAAAATGCATCTATTTATGAATTGGAAGCCATGTTTTTGTAAAATATTTATATTTAGGATTTTATTATGACCCATTTTCCACCACAAGTAGTTGATCTTAGAGAGTAGATGGGAGTTATAGATCAAGTTCTAATTGAATTTTAGGATTTGATTATAATGCTCTTGAAAGCAATAAAAAAATTCCACTGATAAGTTTCCTAATGGGTTAGGTGTCTAGGTACATTCATCCATACTTTAAGAGGAACAAAATGTAATGTCACCTATTGTGTTATGTAGGAGATGGATATTATTAAATAGGATTTTATTTCTATCATTACTTTGTACTGAATCCCCTCATTTGTTCCCAAATTTCTTTCCATTAAGGTCTTCCTTTTTCTTAATGAATATAATCATAAATGAATTTTCCATTTAGTCTAGAAAGGATCTCCTTACACTAATTAAATTTTAGTTTTTAGACAAGAAAAGATCTTCCATCCAAGTTTCATGAATTTTTTTTCCATCTCCTACTCTCCATTTAACATCCTTTAGAAGAAGACTTCTAATCTTGAGTATGTTATTCCATATATTTTATCCATTGGGGATATCTTGGTTGGAAACAATATGACTCTAATTCTAATTGTTATTGTAGTTAATATGTGTGTTATCTTTATTTTGGAAAAAATAGAATTATATTTGGAGATGCATCTTTAAATGACATTCTAGAATAACCATCAAAGTCTACCATAACATATGTTTGTGAATCTAGAGAGATACTTAGGAGCAAGAAGTTGGGTCCCAATTAGGGGTAATTGTGCAGGTTGGGAACAACACTGCTAGGAACGGGCCCCCGTTGTTTTTTAAACAGGGCTCTGTTTTGGTTTGAGGACCCAAGACCAAAAAATAATGGGGCCCCGTTATTATTTAGGGCCCATATTGAAATGGGGAGTCATTTTGTTTCATAATGAGGCCCCATTTCATGAAAGCATTTTTACTACAAATAACATAACAAGGTTTTCGTTTATATAATGTATTCATACTATTTAAAAATTTAAAAAATGCCCCACCATGTGCCTCGTGATTCAAGTCGAGTAGGGCCTGGAATACCCAAACCTATGCCTTAGACCTACAAGTAAAAGGCCGGACTATGTGAGTAACAAAATACTAACTTCTAGCATATGTTTGATGCCCATTTTAAAAAAATTATCAGACAAAATTAAAACCCATTAGAGATTACATTGTGTAGATTCCAAATATATATATTTTTTAAATTATTGATTATATTTTATCTTCTAGCATATGTTTGATGCCAATTTTTACAAAATTATCAGACAAAATTAAAACCCATTAGAGATTACATTGTGTAGATTCCAAATATACATTTTTTCTTAATATTTTATTATATTTTATTTTTTTAATTAATTTTGTACTGGATTTGGTCCATAAAATTGAAATATAAAGTTTTCTTATTTATTAGATAACTTTTTTGTTTTTACGTTTTAAAAAAATTAAATTATATGACAAATTAATATGCAAATAATTATTTTCAATATTAAAAAAAAATCTTCAGAAAAGGACAATTTTAGGTAGAATTATGGTGGCCATACACGAGGGGGTTTTAAAATTGAAAATACAACCAATAGGACACAAAAAAAAAAAAAAAAAAATCCTCATCAATTGTCAATGTGTTACAAATTCAATAGATATCTATTTTTCGAATTCCTCAAAACCGAATTGAAAATTCAAAAAGGATGAGAGGTCTTTGTGGGATATGTTTGCAGGGCTAGGGCCATTCAACCTTCGCTTTATTCTTGTGCTGATTGCAGAGTGCTATCATTTGTGGGGGTGGGTGATTTTCACTGGGTCTAGTGCTACCTTTGCGAGTTGGTTTTTGAACTATTTTTCTTATGGGTGTGAGGTCCATTTTGCGTAAGTGTTGTTGATGAAGATGGAGGGGCCTACAGTCTGTTCAAGTATGGCGGTGATTGATGTTATGGTGTAGGTGGGGGCTTCCTCGAGTGTGCATGCAAGGCCTGTGGATTAATTTTTTATGAGTGATGGTCCTACGATTAGAAAACTAAATGGTTGGATGCTAAGGAGCCAGGATCGCCTGGTTATGGTTATTCGTCTCGAATAAGTTATGGAGGATGTCACTTATTGGAGAAAGAATGCTCTGATCTATAAATTTATTGGGATTTGTATTTCTTTGTCGGCGTTGGAAGCTTGGATTTAACCTTATTGGTAGGTTGAGAGATATGGAGATTATGTTGGTTGCGAACAACTATAATGGTTGTTTTTTCTTGCATGTAGATGACTAGAACCATGTTTTTGAGGGAGGATCCTACTTCTATAATCATGTGGGTTTGTTCATTAAACCCTAGCATGCGAGTTTCAACTCGGTGGAATAATCACCCTCAAGGGTTCTTGTTTGGGTTCATTTGCCATGACTTCCTTTGGAGTTTTGGAGGGAGGATATTTTGCAGTGGATTAGCGCTCTTCTTGGGAAGCCAACTACAATTTGTCAACAAACCTTTGCAAATAAAGTAATTTCTTTTTCTCATATTTGTGTTGAGATTGATTTGAATATTCATTTATTAGATTCTTTAAAAAATTGTTTAGGCTCTTCATCATGGGTTCAAAAGTTAGATTATGAATCTCTTTCTTTTCGATGTCGGATTTTCCATGAGTATGGACACCTTTAGTTTTAGTGTCCTAGGGTTAATAAGGCAGCTGGTGGTTCTCCTTCTTCCTCGACTCCAAAGGAGGATAATGGGGAAAAAGTAAAAGCCCCTATGAGGGATGGTTTCCCTAATAAGGATGGATTTTTTCCTATTAATCCCCATGCTAAGGGAAGAGGATAGAAGAGGTCCTATAGGGACAGTAAGAATGACAAGGGCTTTAACAAGTTTGAGGTGTTGAACACTTTATCCTTAAAGGAAGGGATCTTAGTGGATATTTCTTATGGGGATACTAGTATAGGTATAGATGTTGTGCAGGAGTAGAAGAATTTTATTATGGGTTTAATTGTTGTGCCTCAGTAGAAGGTGTCCCCTATTTCTCCTAATTTGGGAGATCCAGGTTACTCTGTAGTTTTGCAGGATGATATTGCCTTGGTAGATTTGGCTAAGGAGGTGATGGCTTTTGGTAAAGGAAGAGGGTCTTCTCCAGCTTTGGGTTTGCAGCAAAGGCTCTTTAAGAAGGGTTCTTTTGAGAGTTCTTCAAAGTTTGGCCGCAAAAAGTACCAGGAGAAGATTAAATTAGCTAGGGAACTGTTGGTGGAATTTGGGTCTATCAAGCCCATTGAGGCTCACTTCTCCCCATCTCTTTCATGATTACTCTCTCTTGGAATGTTAGGGGGTTGAATAGAATCCATCGATAAAAGGCTATTCATGATTTTTTTGTAGTTCACTCTCTAGGTATCTTTTGTTTTAGGAGACTGAGCTTTCATTTAACTCCATGCTTCAGTGTGCTTCTAATGTCTTGTGATTTGGTCAATGTCAATGCATTGGCTCTATGGGTAGTTCTAGGGGTCTAACTCTCTTTTGGGACCTGAGAAATATTGTCCCACTTAGGTGGATCTCTAGTCACTCTTCTCTTTCAATGGTTTGTTCTAGTTTAGAATTTGGAGAGACTATTTTGGTTACTAATGTCTACGCCATGATTAATTTCTGAGGAAAAACCTTTCTTTGGTCTCATATAAGGTATGTTATATTGTGTGCTCCTTTCCTTCCTTGGGTGTTAGATGGGGGTTTCAATTTTGTGTTAAGTTTGGAGGAAAAAATAGGAGGGTTGGCTCTATTGGGACCTCCATTTGATCTTTTTGTGAGAATATAAATTTATTGAAGTTAATTGATATTAAGACTTTCAATGGTATTCACTTGGAATAATCATCGGTGTGGTGATGAAGCTATAAGTGAATGTATGGATAGGTTTCTTGTTTATTGCTTCTAGGTTGGTGGTAGCTTAAGTACTACTTTTTAAATTCTTGATTAGAGGGGCCCTGATCATTGGCCAATCAAATTTTCATCTTCCTCTGTTTCAATTCCTAAAAATCCTTCTTTCAAGTTTCAAGTCATGTGTCTTTGTGACTCTTCCCTTCATAACAATAATTCGGTGGTAGAGAGATGGTGTGTTATGTATTCCTTTTTCAAGAAGTTGCAATTTGTCAAATTTAGAATAGGAGGTGCTTTGGTACTAAGGAAGATGGGTAAACTCCTGGTTATGGCTTTAACATTAGTTTGTAAGCATCTAAGCACTCATTGAGGAGGGGGTTTTCTACACTAATCCTGCTCCTAATGTAGAAAGAAATGCAAAAAGTAAAAGTGATTTTGATTATGATAATGATTCTAAAAGATGAAAACCAACCATGACCAGTGCCTTGTATGGGCAGCAGAGTTAACATCACAACATGCAGATTTAACATTCAAAGAGGGCAACATTCAACCTTTGAGATCTGAATGTTAATGCATTACACCAACATTCTCCCTTTTGGTTTCACTAACAACCATACAAAATAATCTCAGATATACACAATACTATTCCTATACCTTGAAGAAGAAAATTAACCTCTTTCTTGAAGAGAAGCAAACAACAAGTTATACGCCTGACTTGCAGGGACAAAACAAAAGATCCTTGATCATTTCATTTCATAAAATAGAGCATACTTAAGAGAGACAACTACAAATAAAAGCTCCAAAACTATTTGTATTCAGATTACAAACTATTTGAAACATTAAAAAATACAAATTGAAAGAAAACTCCAACTATCATGAAAAATTTGCACTACTTGCATGGAAGCCTTTCTTCCAGAATAATTTTCACTCAGAATACGCCAAAACTGAGAAGAGAAGAGAGTATACATCAAAGAGAGAAAACCTAGTACAAACCCTAAAAGAATCTCTGAGAAGACTTGTCCTCCATCTTGAAATTTGCACTTCACTCTCATTGGTTGTCCTCTCTTCCTTGAGCTTGTTGAAGCTTTTTGAAAATTTGGAAAAATCTTTCTCAGGTTGCTTGCTCAATTCAAAATCTGTACTTTTGCAAAAAATTGTTATTTTTAGCTCAATGTCCACCTCTGACTGAAAAAGTTCAATTTTTCCTTTCTCTGCATGAAAATTGCAAAATGCATTCTTTTGTAAAAATCATAAATTGATTAAAAATCTCTCATTTTCATGGCACATTGTTCCATTTCAGATTTTAAAATGAAAATCACCTCCTTTGTGAAAATAATTTCTAAGTACATTGGAATCTAGTTTAGGGAAAAAATAATCACTGCGAAGTGAAAAACCAACTTCCCCCTCTTACGAAAGTCTCAAATTTGATAAAATTCCCCTGTGGTTAGATATTCTAGTTGCATTTTCAGATTAATTCTCTAGGTGAACAACTTTCATCTGAGAGATATCGAATAAATATTCATTCTTATGAAGGTATTTAATTGATAAAAGGTTACCTCATTATGCCATTCTACACTGGTAAAGTATTTCCCTTTTATCTAATACTTGACCTCTCATGTGGTAGTACTTAACTTTGGAGTTCCTTTTCCTATAAGTAGACAATTTGATCTAATAGTGATGAATTGTTGAAATTCAACACTTTATATCCTTCTCACCACAAGGGCCAATTGACTATAATCTACCTTATCTATATAAAAAATAGTCTTCTTTTGTACCCCTATCTTTAATCTTCTTCAGACAAGATCACAATATGCCATATTCTATCGGGTTTTGAATAGTCAAGGACCATACAAATATGCTACCCCCTCAGCCTGGTGTGTTTAACATGATTAAGCAATTTGACCACACATTTCTTGTCATTTCCATCATTTTATATAATTTGTTGCAAGATCTTAATCTTGTCAATGGATTCCTTTGGACAATGTTGTGAACTCCTTTGCAAAAACCCTAAATCCTTTCACTATTCATGTTTGGCAAACAACCGACTAAAATCTCCTTCATGGGCACCAAAATGTATACAAAGGGGAAGACCCTTACAAATCGATCCACTTCATTTTGCAGTATTCTTTAAGTTCCAACCATAATAATGAACTTTACATTGTCATAAATCACTAAGTTCTCAATCATGCAAATCAAACCCTACATTTGATCTCTTCATCCCGAGTGTTGTCGTGAGCCTTGACTTGCCTTAGATCATTGAGATAGAAACTTTGTGAACATCTTACCAATTGATTTCATCCAGAATACTTATACGATTTTGGGCTATAAACACATACAGTGCCTAAATCCCGGCTTCAAAAAAGTCTAGATATCATAATGTGGCCCATGAAGTAGCCAAATAAATATCATGAAGTGATCATGGGCCACCACTTGGAAAAATAGTAAATGAATACACGTGTATAGGAGGGTTTGACCTGATTAGGTCACATGTGAAAATTATAAGCCCTCAAAGATGGTTGCTCTGAAAAACATGAACATGCTGATGTTGAAGCCCTAAAAATGTTCATTTGGAATGGGCTTCTAAAACTGATCATATGACAAGATGGGTGTACAAACTAGGGATTTGGTAGAAAATTTTATTAAGAATCATGAGGTACAATTGATTTGAAATTCAGGTCAAATGGATGCAAAATATAAATTTTCAAAGTGGCCTTCAAACTAATGTTTGACAATGTTCAATTTCAGAACTTAACTTTTTGCAAATGGATTTAGCTTTGAAAACTTGTCAGATGGATTGATGGGACTTAGCCACTTGACATGTGGTTTCAAAAAATAATAGAGATTCATGGACAACTCTCTATTTGGCTTTACAATCAACCGACACAAAGATACACTTGCTCAAAGTGGGCTACTAAAAAAAAAGTGAACATGTGTAAACTGCAGACCTAACCTTAGGACCTCCAAAGGAGATTTCACAAACACATCAAATATGGTCCAAGGAAGCTACAAGAAGGTATATATCATCTCTATAAGGTGGAAAAAAAGATCCCAAAGGGATTTTGCATGAAACTTAACTGGGGCAAAAATGCAAGCTTTTAAACATAACAACTTAGGCTTATTCAGCAAAGGCCAAATGAGTGCATTTGGACAATTTTATATGGGACCTCAAAAATTAGGCATGAATTTTTTATTCTTTACAGGATCATTGCTCTATGTAATGTGGTCTACAAGATTATTACTAAATTAATTGTAAAGGCTCAAAATTTGGCTTTCGACTTTGATCGCGAATGAGCAAGGGGGTTTTGTTGCAGGAAAACAAATTTTAGATGGGGTAGTGATTTCTTATGAAGCAATTCACTCTATGCCAAGGTCTAAAGAAAAATTTATGTTCATTAAACTGGATATGGTCAGAGCTTATGATAGAGTTAAATGGCACTTCTTGGATAAAATTCTCACCAGTTTTGGTTTTAGTCAGGAGTGGGTTATATTAACGATGAGTTGTGTTACTTCCTCTTATTTCTATGTTATTATCAATGGTGATCCATTTGAGTTATTTGGAGCTTCTAGGGGTCTTCATTAGGGGGATCCTCTTTCTCCCTACTTGTTTAATCTTATGGCGAAGGGCCTTAACAAATTTATCAAGTCTTGGGTCTCTCATGGCTTGATTCACACTTGGAAGTGGGTTCATGGGTTGCCCCCTCTTTCTCATCTTTATTTTTTGGATGATATTGCTCTTATGGGGGTTTCTCATGTTTAGAAAACTAATTATTTCAAATGGGCATTAGATATTTATTTGGCTACTTCACGTCAAAAAGTCAATGAGCATAAATCTTCTATCTACTTTTTTCAATATTCTTGAGGCTATTTAGAGAAGCATTGCAAATATTTTGAGGTTTCAAATTGGCTCTATTCCCTTGTTCTATTTGGGCATCCCTCTTTCTATTGGTAGGCTACCTAGACTATACTGGTAGGATTTGTTAGATAAGCTACGCCAGAAAGTCAATAATTGGACTCATAGATGGTTGCACACTACTACTAGGATGACTATTCTTCAATCTGTGATCTAGGCTCTTCCAATATATAGGTTCTTTGTTTTGTCACCCCCTATGTATTTTCTTAAGGAATTTGATACTCTCTCATGCCAGTTATTTTGGAGTGGCAATTTGCATACTTGTAAATGGAGCCTTGTACTCAAGTGTGAATTTGTGTGTAAGCTAAAGAAGGGGGTGGTCTTGGTCTATATTATGTTATCTAGAATTGGAAAGCTCTTGCAGCCCAATTATATTGGCACTAGTGTATCTTTCATAATCAGTTTTGGGCTCGTATCCTTACACATAATTATCTTAAAGGTGTTAACTTTTTGGATGTTTCCTACTATAGTTTGGAAGGAAGGGGATCTAAGGTTTGGCATACTCTGAAAATTAGGGCTCAACTTGTTAAGTGAGGCTTATTATGGATATGTAATAAGGGATATAAATCTCTCTTTTGGTTAGATTCTTGGGATGGTAATCCTTCTATCCTTTCTATGTATGTGCACCTACAACCCCTTCGTGATATTTTTTGTGTTGCAGGTTGCGATAAGGTTGAGCACTACAAGATTGTTCAAAATTTAGGGCCAGTTGATGGTTATCCTAGGAAGGACCCCCATGGATGGCTAATAAGTGGATAAGAGGAGGCTCGCAAGGATTTGTCTTAGATTATTACTTCAAGGGAGTGTTTTTCCCTAGAGGAGCATGATATTTTGGCATGACGCAGAGTTTCTACTTGTAACTACTCTATTGTTGCTTGTTACTTATGTTGAATATCTGGAATACTGAGAGGGGAGGGGTGAAATAGTTTTCCCTTGAACTTATTAAAAATTCCAACTAATCAATCACATAATATATTTTAAATGTAGTAAAGAAAATTAACACAAAATACATAACACTGGATTTATATGTGGAAAACCCAATATGGGAAAAACCATGGAGAGAGTGTTCTCTCAGCTGAATGATGCAATATTTAACTGGTTACACAATATATACAAGAGGATTACCCACTACCATTTTGGGATCATTGTCTGAATACAAATGACTCAATGCCAGATAAAGAAGTATACAAAGTTTGAATTATTAGAATTGCATCTAACTTATGCATAGGTCATAGTTCCTGGGAAGTGCACAAAATTGTCTCATAGATTCACTATACTTAGTTCACATAATAATATTTACATCCACTGACCTTTTTGTATATACACACTATACACAAAAATAGTTTATTTTCAACAACCATGCTTCTATCATGCAACACTAATGGCAATATATATCCGTATCAATTATTATGATGATTTGGCTCAATTGGAAAGGGTGAGACCGGACTATCCACACGCTATATCAACCAAAATATCTCCATGCAGTGTCTAATTATAATTTGAATCATAGAACACCTTGTATAACATACTTCCAACACATCTGAATAGGACCGAACCAAAAGACATTGTAAGTAATCTACTCTCAATGCATCTAGATGGGATTGGACCCAAAACATCTTCTGGTTAGAGTAAATGTCAGACCCAAAGATTCATGAAGTGAGTTCATACATATATTGCATGATAAAGAAACATCATATAAAGAAGCAAGCTTCCAGACTGAATCACATACACACATGTCAGACCAAATCATATCCATGACATCAATGACAATAATGCCAATAGGCCAACAATCTCCCCCTTTGTCATTGATGGTAATATAAAGTTATACATTATAAGTTTGCTGAAATAATAATTGAAATGCTTAACTAACAAATTTTTGAGATTTTGTATAAGATAGTTCATAAAAATACTGCTAACACTTAACTCTACTCCGCCTTTGATAACAATGAAAAAGGGTGAAAAGGTTGGAAACAATGCATAAATCAATAAAAAAATTGAAACTCCCCTTAGGGAGACAACTACTATCATTCAGAGAATTACTTAAGATTCTGGACATGTACAGTCCAATCATCCTTGTGCTTGTCTAAGTGAGAGATAGCCTCTGATAGGAACTCAATGTGAACCTACATGGATGTGTGCAACTGCTCTGCCTCTTGAATGGAGCAAGGTATAGAGTATTGGAATTAAGTGCCTCTGGAGAGAGTTCTGTTCATTATTAAAATACTTTTGTTGCTTGGATCTATCAACATACCTAGGAGAAGAATAATGTCATCCCTTTCCTATAGCAATTCAAAAAAAAATTCATGAAGCTCTTTAATTTTGGATCTATCGAAACCAGATAATTTCTTAGACAACTTGAAGTTTGCATGAGCTTGTCAGATCTTGCCCTCAATAATATTAATTTCATCTTTGATGCTCTTTGTAGCATCATGCCACTAAAGATTGTAAGAAAAGAGTATGTTACCATTTAACAGATATGATTGTCCTTGAGAAATAAGTTGTGAGAGATGATGATGAGTTGACTCACATTTAACCTTAAATTCATGCAACAACTTCTCTCGGTCATCCTCTCTATCTTTCTCATACTTTTCTTTTAGCTTCTAAATGTGCTTTCTCAATGAACTAATCAACATTTTGCATTTATCTGCGTTGCGGATGTCCGGATCTAACTCACACTCTAGCATAGCAGCATGGAGTGCTACCAATAGATCCTCAACAATCTTATCCTTTTCCAAAAATTCATGTTTTACAGATGAAATAAATGCCTCTCCAATTTGAAGCTTCTAAAATGGATCAATATAAGATAAATCAATAGATTGCACAGATGAAGTGAGAGGTTGAATAATTAAGGGTGCAAAAAAAATCTCTTCTAGGTATCTTCAGTAGTATCAGAGTTGGTACCAATTAATGTCACTAATCCAGGTACACACTCACTAGAACTTTTCACCAAATTAACTACCTTATCAACTGATGAAGCCTTGGTCTCAGATTCATTATTTTTAGGCTCATCAGACACTTTCTCATCTTGACTTTTATCAGCATAACCTTCAATTTACTTGCCTTTAACAAAATCTGAATTAATCGAAGGAACCTCAGAAGTTCCAAGATATCCTTAACATTGTCCATAGCAAATGAATCATCAACTGGGTTATCATTAGGATTAACATCATTAATTGGCACATTTTCAAGCATGTCGGTAGAAGTACTTGTAGAACACAAGATGCAACTAAGAGGGGGTTGAATGAGTAGTTTCCAAACTTAACCCTTTTGATCCTATAAGAGATTAATGGTTAACACATCAAAGACCAAGAAGACATACCAGTGAGATAAGGGATGAGAACATTATGGAAACAAACACAAGGATACATCACACAGCACCGAATATACGAGGAAAACACAATATGGGAAAAACCTCGGTGAGAAATACTGTTGGAGTCTACTGCTCCAATCCAACCTTACAATAGACACTATATTACAAAGTTTAGGGCACCAACCCCTAATTTAGGGCACCAACCCAAGGAGAACCAACCCCTACACTGAGCTCCAACTCAGTGATTACAATGAAATATATCAATACAAAAGTAATAATCTAGTTACAAATGAGTTATATAACCTCTACAACTTCTCTCTACTGGTTCAACTCTTCTTTGTTCTTTGCTTTATCAGATGAACCTCTTTTCCTCACTCTGCCTTTGATCTACCAGTTTTCTTCTCTTCTTTCCTCTCAGCTGCAACCTTACCAGTTCAACTCTTCTCAATCTTGTTTCTTCTATTCTTTGTCGATTCTCTAATCACTTTGACCTACTACTACTTGACACCATCGGTACTTTGTTTACCTTTCCTCACTGTTGCTTCTTTCTTGACGATTCAATCATTGCCGATTCACTTGACTATCAACTCTAAGATAGTTCACCGATTTCTCTATTCCTTAGTGGTTTAAACTTTTTTAAACCCTGTCACTAGTTATACCTCTTCAACACTCAGTTGCTATGATCTTCTACAAATTTCACTTAGAATGAAACATGCTCTTCTTATTCTCTATCTGGCCTACAATATCAAGACACGTAGATCTTTGGTCTTCCTATTTATTTCTACACATTCTTGCCAAAACATCACTTCAAATTTGGTGCGATAAGGTTTCTCCACCGACCAAGAGGAACATCATTATCCAATCAGATCTTGTTTCAGGGATAGACAATATGCAACGAATCACACAACTCTACTATATTTTTTTTCCAATGCAGGTCTACTATATTTAGTAACCTACATCCAATCTGTCGACATATCTTTTGGTCAATAACCATGAATAATCTCACTGTAACTCTCACCAGCTATGATCAACACCTGAACATCTAGAATTGATCAGTGATCACCATAGACCTTCTTCATTCTGTCTGCATCGAGCCGCAAACCTCTGTCCTCGACTCATGCTTTCCATAGTCAACATTAATGTCAACCTACTCACTAACTACCCTGTGAAAACACTCTTCACTGATTACTACATGTATGAAACCTGGATTCCATGTGTCCCCTTTGTTGGCATCCACCTCAGCTTAGTCACTTGTGTCAATTTAGTCTAAGTCACTGACCACAACACACAACCGGTGTATACCTACCGGTTCAACTTCCCTACCTGTTATCCTTCATACTATATGGATTTTTGTTCTGCCAGTTGGATCACATTAGCTCGGTCACTAAAAAAAGATACATGTCCAAAGTGATTCACCATACAAATCTTCATCGCCTTTCACCTTTTCCACTTTGGTCTCTTGTCAGTTGACATCCTTGCCGGTTGACTATAATTTTGTCTGCATATTGGTACCCACCTTGATGACATGATGTCATAAAACTCCAACTATCATGTGTACCAAACTACACACGCATTCTAATTGACATCAGCATCTCGGAGTGAATCCATGCCTGCAAATGCTAGACCTTGCCTTCATCTTCATTTGACCGGTTCTCCTCTCAACAGGTTTTCCAAGGTAGTAACCTCATCACACCTTACTCTACCTCTTCTATTCTGGTGGCTCATCATGCCTACTCTTATTGATTCGGTGCACATCATTGGTTCCATTCACCTAAGGCATCTTTGTGTTTCACTTGTTTATCTAGTGTGAGCTCACAATCACCTACCTTTAACTTCTTGACTAACCTATCATGAAGAGTTATAATGCATTCCATGCATGCTGGAAGATAAGCTAAGCATTATCACATATCGGTGGGAGTGGATCCTTGTCACCTACTGGGAAATGACTGATGGGAATGGTTGTCATCATATTATGCTTAGTCTACTTTCGGTATTGCACCAATATGACTTTCTTGTTTGAGCAGATACATCTTCTACATATACCCAGTAGACTTCCATATGTATTCCTTGCTATCAGAGGTAGCACACTTTTTGTCAGCATAGTTTTTGTCAGCACACTTTTTGTCATTCTTCTCTTTATTTGGTGACAACATCTGTATCCTATGGGAGTCATGTTGTATGACATCAAACAAACAACACTGGTGTATGTGTGAAAAGTGGACCTGTATCTATATCGAGAATAGACAACAATTCAATTAAGTCATTAGATGCATGTTTAGTAAATCAATAATCAATGAATAATAAACCATTACAAAGCGACCCATTTCCTTCTAGTAGATGCGAGTTTAGATTTCTCTTAGATTGCTAAGCTATCTAGTGACTAGACAACACCTAAGCGAAAGATTTTTAAATCTATATGAGCATGAATTTGAGCTAAATGGATGCAAGATTTAAGCTAGATATGCAAGATTAATCTAACATGATTTAAGAAATATATGAATATTTAAGCTAAATATAGCAATATGAAATAACTAATATGCAATATCTCAATGCAAATTATCAATGAACCTAGAGCAAAAACAACATAGTAACAATATATTCTCCAGGATTTCTAAATGAGAGATGAGAGCCTGAATTTATAGACAATTCAGAAAGAAACCAACGGCTGAGATCAAATGATGATGAGCTGTCAAGATTTTCCAAGAGGAAGCACAATCCAGGTGAATTGATGTGATTGGATGCTTTTCTTAGTTTTAAAGGAAATTGAACTAAAATTAAGATAAAATCAAGAAAAAACTGATTTATTCTCTATTTTATTCAAATTTGAGATTTAATTGTTTTAATTTCTTTCTTTGAGATTATTTATCAATTTTTAATTTGTTTTTCAAGATTATCTCCAATTGATTTCTTTTCTCAAATTTTAATTCTTTTTTTGTCAATTAATTCCTTTTTGATGATTTAATGGCAAATTGATTTATTTAATTAAATATGCTAGGATGTTCAATAAAATAAATAGGATAATTGTATTAAAAATGATTTACTTGGAATGATTTAATTAATTAAATAAATATTTAATTAATATTGAGTTATTGATTAATTTGCCATGTGACATTTGATGATTTTAGAAATTAATTGTGTGCTCAAGATTTATTTAATTGCCTTTGGTTAGGACCTTGGTGATGTTGTCAAGATTAGAGGCTCATGGTTTAGATGACCATTTTTACGGTATTACATTTGCCCCTCTTTGAATTAATGTGCAACCAATGCGTTGATTCAAAGAAAATTTGATGTCTAGGTGATATCAATTCTGAACTTGATTGATCACGAACCAGATGAAGAGAGAGGTATTCAACTTGTTTTGAAGTGATGAAACTGAATAGAGTTGATTAAAGCGAAACCAATCTTGAACTTGATTGAACTAGGACCGATGAAGACAAAATATACTGAACTTGAACTTGATTGATCAAGAAGTGGATCTTACTGATCTAGAACTTGATTGAACTAGACTCAGTGAGTGAAGAGAAAACCGATCTTGAACTTGATTGATCAAGATACGATGAGCAAAGATAAACTATCCAGCTTGATTCAATGTGATGAAACTGAATACCTACTGAGATTGAGCATGTGATCAAAGATACTCTTTAAAGCCTTGATTGAGTTTAAGCGAATAATCAGCTTGATGAAAAGCGATGAAACTGATTAACGTTAAGAGACTGATTTAGAAAAAGACAATATCAGCTTGATTTGAAGCGATGAAACTGATATGCCCCTAGAGATTGATTTGATGAAGCTTAGCTGCTTGACTTGAAGATTGAAAGAAATTCTTGACTTTGAGGTCATGAGTATGCCCCCTCGAGAGAGAAATCGAAAGATAGCGACAGTTGCGCAATAATTTTAGGCAATATTTTGAGCAATGATAAGTTATTTTAGCACAAAGATTAATGTTGAAGATTAAAATCAAATTTAATGTGCGAATTAAATTGAGGTTTACTGTTGATTAACGAGAAATTGAGCGCAAATTGAAGAAGAGAATGAGCAGTTGATGAAAGCACTAAGTGGTCAATATCATAAAATTTTGATTAGAGAATTAATGTCAGATTTCGATTTTGATCCCGAAAATGGACTCAAGACAGCCGATTTATGAGCTCTTGATTTGATTTCATCGTACTTATTGATGAATAATGATGAACAATAGATAACCCAACCGATACTAAGAGGAGGGGGGTAAATCAGTACAGGCAAAAGAACTAAACTTTCTCAACAACTTATCTAGTTAGAGCAATACCAACTAGTTGTCACCATTACTGAACTTAACCACAACAAAACTGGTTAGACATAGTTTGACACCAGACACGATAAAATGATAAGTCTAAATAGTTCAAATAAGATCAGTACTTGATATCAACTTCACCCATAAACATATGCATGTGGTATACTAGTAATACCATAAACCAATAACTCTGCATGCATAATCTTTCAACCAAATAATTCATAAACATCACATGAAAATTGCATAACACATAACACACAAATTTTTCACATGGAAACCCAAATGGGAAAAACCACGGTGGGGATGAATACCCACAAGCTTGTTTTTGAACTCTTTTGAAGCTCGTCCTGTTAGGAGCCAAGTCTGGTTAAATACTTTACAAGAAGGTTCTGTTAGGAACCGATCCTGTTAGAGATGACCCAGTTAAGGGATGGCTATATACCCTGTTAAAGGTTGAAACCCTATTAAAGGTTACCTCGCTAGAGGATTTGAAGAACTCAATGATCTTGAGTCACCTGGTTACAGGTTTTACAATAAGCTTGTTAAAGCAACCTGGTAAAGGGATTTTCCAGCTGTTGAAATGATTAGAAGACAACATGTAAAACTTTGATTTGATAACAACACTTCATTTTAAGGCAAATCCTCTTCAGTTCCTCTACTTTGCAATCACACTCTGCAGTTCTCCACTCATTGGTCTGGCAAGTATCTCATCACTCGGATACACACACATAACTTTTTCCAAAAACTTTACAATAACACACATCATCGACCTTATAGACAATAGTTAGGTTGGTAGCATAAACCTTAAACCCTAATAATCTTAGGTTTATAACACAGGTGGTCCAATCCTGACCGTCTAAACACATTGCGTAGAGTATTACAATTTCAAACAGATCACAAGACAATTTGCATTGTTCATTTATCATTGCACATGGGAATCAGTAACTCATCATGCTTTCTTCTCATACCACAAAGAAGAATGATCATTCTTGAGGTAGACTTCAAATGCGGTCGATCTTCTCATGCAAGATCCTCAAGGAAATCCTTCGTGTGCCCAAAGATGATGTGGCACTTCTAAAACATTCACATCTCTTAGCTAGCTCATCACAGAGTATCATCGGTTGCATTGCACAAGCTAGATCATCAAAATAATAACCCTAGAGCTGAGACTGGCAACCGGTAGTCACACTTAGTGAAACCCCCACACCAGTTCCCTGCATCTCCTCATACCTCTTCATACCGGTTCGCTGCATCTCCTCATACCTCTTCATACTGGTTCACTTTAACTTATTGACATCAATGACAACATACATTATCATCATATCAACATGTCAGTTCATCATATGCCAATGATATCCAACAATCTCCCCCCTTGGCATTGATGGCAATACTTAGAGTAGCATTGCAATAGTAATCATCATAGACGAGTGTATCTTCATCACCAGATATCTTCTCCCCATACATCAAATATATTCTCCCCATACATCAGATATCTTTATCCCATACATCAGATATCTTCTCCCCCTTTGACAACAATGTCAAAGTGGAGGCACAAGCCTACATAATCTACTATACTGCTCCTCCTAAGGAGTAGCATCCTTCAACACATCAATCCTGAAATATTTGTCACTGTAGTACTTGACTGATGTAGAGCACACATCTTTAGTTGACTTCATGAAGGGGCAAAACCCCTAATTCACCTCTCAAATAGGTAAATGTAGTCTTCGGTAAGGGTTTAGTGAATATATCTACTAGTTGCTCCTTACTGGAAACATGTTGTAATACAACCTCCTTATTCTGAACTTTCTCTCTCAAGAAGTGATATTTAAGCTCAATGTGCTTAGTTCTAGCATGCAATACTAGATTCTTGGAAATATTAATTGCACTTGTGTTATCACAAAATATATTCTCCGGTTCAGATCCAGGTACCTTGAAACCTTCCAATACACGATTCATCCAAATTGCTTGAGTGCAGTTCATAAATGCTGCCACATATTCTGCTTCAGCTATAGATTGAGAAGTACAACTAAATTGCTTCTTACTTGTCCATGATACTAATCTTCCACCAAGAAAGAACGCTCCACCAGTTGTGCTTTTTTGGTCGTCCACATTACCTGCTCAATCGACATCAGTATATACCTTGAGATTATAGTCACCATTATATGGATACCACAATCCATAATCAACTATTCCTTTCAAATATCTAAGAATCCTTTTAACAACTACCAAGTAGGATTCTCTTGGACATTTCTGAAAACGAGCTACTATGCCCACTACATGAGCAATATCTAGTTTGCTGTGCACCACATAGTGCAACTTACCGATCATTGACCGATACTCCTTTTCATTCACCAGTGCTGAATCATCTTCCTTAGTCAGTTTACAGCCAGTCACCATCGGTGTACCAACCGGTTTGCTTTCCTCCATGCCAAAAGTCTTCAATACCTCTTTGACATACTTGGAATGGGTAATAAAGATACCCTCTTTCATTTACTGAATATGTAAACCAATGAATAATTTTATCTCTCTTATTAAAGACATCTCAAACTCTTTCTTCATTTCATCTGCAAACGCATGACTCATTTTATCATCTGACGGGATGGGGTTGGGATAGACTAGCCTAGTCTATGCTCCTGGATCCTTTCCTTGGATCACCTGGTGTTCTCCTCACACCCTAGGATCTCTAGGACTCCCTTTTCTTGAGGAATCCCTTGACCTTGCCCAATCCACCCACCAATGAGTTGCTATGCTGCTGCTAAGGTCTCACCTACTCATGAGACTCAAAACCCCTTACTATGGCTAATACGGGCTAAGGCTTGTTCCACACTTTCCAAGGTCTTAGCAAGGTTAAATCAGGTCTTAAACCATGTTTTACATCCCTCCATGTGCCCCCAAGAAGTTTCTACCTTCATCATTTCTACCGATTTCACTGTTTTGTGTTTTTGCTTACAAAATAGGGCTACAAGGATTAGGACCAATTAGGCCTCCTAACCGGTCTTCTAGGGCTCCCTCTCACAAACGATGCACAAAAAACCCTAGCTCCCAAAATGGATTACCATTCAATTGGCAAGGGCTCAAGGATTTTCTAGGTTTTGGGCCTCCAAGTGGCTGTACAGTGCCTAGGGCAAATTTTTGGGTTTTTTAAGGGTTTTGTGAGGGTTTCTAGGGTCTGCCTGCATCACAGTGAGTACTTTGAGTTTTAGCCACCTTTTTTGGATTGGTGGAAACTCCTCCTTCACACCAATGATGCTTAAAACACTCCTCTGCACCACCTCCAAAGGATGCACTCTCAACTATTCAACCTTGCTCTCCAAGACCTCTGCACCAACAACCATTCCTAACCGGGCACTAACCAGTCTCACCTAGGAATGGGCCTTTTCTTGGCCTCCTTGAATTTCCAAGGGCCTTGATTTCTTGGGACTATAGTATAGGGTCTTCACATCCATTCTCCATGGTTTCATGGTGGTTCCACAATGGGGAATGGAGTTAAGACTTCATTTACACAATCCTGTCCAAAACTGGATAGTAATAAGACAATTTACAGACTATTTACACACACATTCAATCTGCAAGTAAGAACCTAAACTAATTGCTTGAAATGAAAGTATTTACACCATGAATGAAAAAACACACATTTTTGGATGTATCTCAATCCATTAACTTGCTTGTTTCCTTCATTCAAACTGATTGGTAACAGTTTTACAGTTTCAGTCTGATCTTTTTGCTAGGGCCGTACAAAGTCTAACATCCAACCTTTTCATTTAGGGTTTGCAATTACTTATACTACCTATACCTTGGTTTGTGTGCCCAAACTAGGGTTTTCCATGCTAACCTAAAGAACTTGACATCATGGTGGAAAAGTTGCTTGACAACTTTTAAAAGTTGTCATGCAACTTTTACAACTTTTGAGCAACTTTCCCAATGTTTCTTTTTATGACTCCTAGAACCACATTGGGCCAACCTAAGGACACCACCATGTTATAAAGGACCCCTAAACACTTCAAGGACACACATACCCTCCATTTTCATGAAAATCACAATCTTGACTCGTGACCCCTAAGATCTCCACTAGGACACTAACTAGGACCTATGAGCACATGGCTCATTATTTTATGTACAATGGCTTCTAAAGAAGCATAACACTAACAAAAAAAAGAAAGAGAAAGGGTTTGGAAGGGTACCCCTACAACATACTCCCCCTCTGCACACAACTTAAGAAATAGAAGAAGAGATGAGAGCTGGGTCTATTCCAAGTGCCTTGAACCTGCTCTCCTCCACCCAAGTAGCTTCAGATACTAGTTGATATGTCCATTTCACTAAGTGCTCCATGGAGACCTGGTGTCTAGTGGACTTCTTCACTCTTGATTCCAAGATCTCCTCTGCTTTAGGCTTCTTCACCTATGGTAAGACATTAACATCAAGGTCTTGCAGTTCCTTGGCTTGGTTCTCAGTCTGCCCTGCTATCTCACCCTTGTACATGATCAGGTCAGCTACATTAAAGATTGGTGATATAGCTAAATTTGAAGGCAAGTCAACTTTGTAGGCATTCTTACCATATTGCGATAGGATTCTACAAGGTCCTACCCTTCTCATCTGTAGTTTGGTAGGCTTGCCACCTTGCATCCTAGCTTTTCTCAAATGTACCATCACATAGTCACCCACCTTAAACTGAACTTCTCTCCTTTTCTCATCCACTTTGGCTTTCAGTTTTTGAGTGGATTCAAGGATGGCCTTCTTAACCTTCTCTTGAACTTCCTTGATGGTTTGAGTGAAGTCTTCTGCTTGCCCACTCTTTATTTCCAAACTACCAAGGTCTCTCAACTCACATACTCCTCTTGGATGTCTGCCATAGACAACCTCAAAAGGACTTCTACCAGTGGTTCTATTCACACTGTCATTATATGCATACTCTTCTTGAGAAATGATTAGGTCCCATGTCTAGCCATATTCCTTAGTTAAACACCTCAACAAGTTACCTAACACCCTATTGATGACTTCAGTCTGACCATCTGTTTGTGGATGGTAAGCTGAGCTAAATGACAAGTTAGTTTCTAGTCTCCTCCATAATGTTTGCCAAAAATGACCCATGAACTTGCTGTCCCTGTCTGAAACAATGCTTAAAGGGAGTCCATGAATCCTAACAATCTCTTTAAAGAAGAGACGTGCAACATAGCTTGCATCATGTGTAGTCTTACATGGGATAAAATGACTCATCTTGGAAAATCTATCTACTACCACATAGATGTTGTCCATACCTATTTTTGTCTTGGGAAGTCCTACTACAAAGTCCATGCTTATACATTCCCAAGGTCTATTAGGGATTGGTAATGGTTGATATAAACCGACATTGCTTGATCCACCTTTGGCTCTTTGGTATACACCACACTGTTCTACATATCTCTTCACATCCCTTGGCAACTTTGGCCAATAGTAGTACCTCTGTACTAAATCCAAGGTCTTGTTGACTCCAAAGTGTCCACTTAAGCTGCCATTATGTTTCTCTTGGATGAGGTTCTCCCTCAGGGATCCTCTTGGTACACACAACTGGTTACCCTTGAACAAGAGACCATTTTGGAGAGTGTAATCTGCATACTCACCATGGAAATGGTTCTCAAACTCTTTGCAAACCTTGTAAGTTGTTGAGAAGTCTTCATCTCCTTCATAGAGGTCTTTGAAACCTTCTATTCCTATGCTCTGCAACTGTAACTCTTGAACAGTCAACAACTTCCTGCTCAATGCATCTGCCACCTTGTTAAGCTACCCCTTTTTATGCTTGATGGTGAAGGTGAAGGATTGGAGGTATTCCATCCATTTCAGATGCCTATTGCTTAGCTTCTCTTGAGTGTTTATGTAACTCAATGCCTGGTTGTCTGTGAACACTACAAATTCTTTTGGAAGTAGGTAATGCCTCCATTTCTTTAGAGACTGTACTAATGCATACAACTCTAGGTCATAGGCTGAGTACTTCTTCTTTGCTTCATTAAGCTTCTCACTGAAAAATGCCACAGGTCTTCCCTCTTGACTCAATACACCACCTACTACAATTCCACTTGCATCACACTCCAAAGTGAATAACTTATCAAATGTAGGTAGGAGAAGGATAGGTTTTGTGGCTACTTCTTGTTTCAACAATTGAAATGCTTTGTCTGCTAGCTCAGTCCATTCAAACTTAGTTTTAAGACCTCCTTTTATGGCGTCAAGGACTGGTGCACATATGCCACTGAAATTCCTCACAAATTTCCCATAGAATTGAGCTAATCCATGGAAACTTCTAACTTTAGTCTCTGTTTTAGGTGCAGGCCAATTCAAGATTGCCTCCACTTTGCTTGGATCCATCTTCAAGGTTCCCTTAGACACCACAAATCCTAAGTAAACCAGCTCTTGCTTCAAGAAGTCACACTTCTCTAGGTTGATGGATAGCTTCTCCTCACGCAACCTTTCTAAACCTAACGTCAAATGCTCAAGGTTCTCTTCCTTGGTTCTGCTATAGATGAGAATGTCATCTAGGTACACTACCACAAATCTGCCTGTGAAATCCTTCAACATCTCATTCATCAACCTCATGAAAGTGCTTGGAGCATTAGTAAGCCCAAATGGCATCACAAGCCACTCATACAATCCATCTGTGGTTTTAAAAGAAGTCTTCCACTCATCACCCTCCTTAATTCTTATCTGATGATAACCACTTTTAAGGTCTAGCTTGGTAAAATACATAACCCCTCCTAAATAGTCCATTAGATCCTCTATTCTAGGAATAGGAAACCTATACCTTATGGTAATCCTATTGATTGCTCTTGAGTCAGTGCATAGTCTCCACTTACCTCCTTTTCTTGATGCTAGCACTACTAGGACTGCACATGGGCTGATGCTCTTCTTAATAAGTCCTTGTTCCAATAACTCCTACACTTGCCTTGCTACTTCCTTATTCTGATCAAGTGTGAGCTTATATGCAGCCTTGTTAGGTAAGGATGCACCAGGAACAAAGTCTATTTGATGACTTATGGACCTTCTTGGTGGGAGTGTTGCAGGTGCTCCATCACTCACTATGTCTTTATACTCTTGCAACATTTGCTTCACCTCCTTGGGTATCTCTGCCTGCAACTTGTCTGCTTTCTCCTTTGGCTTCACAAAGATGGCACACTTCACTATCTCCTCCTCATGTAGCAAATTTAGGAACTCTTTACCAGTAGCCATTACAACACTAGGTGTTTTTGAAGTACCCTCTTCATCCTCTGTCAAAGACTGAATCTTGAAGGTCTTGCTATCCTTCTTAAATGATATGGAGTTCTCCTCTCCATCATAGATCACCTTCCTATCAAATTGCCAGGGTCTGCCTAGCAATAAGTGACATGCATCCATAGGTAACGCATCACAAAGGATCTTATCCGTATATCCTCCAATAGAAAACTCTACCCAAGTCTGTTCATTAACTAGCACACTTTGTCCTTTGTTCAACCAAGTCACTTTGTAAGGATTGGTGTGGGGTATTCTTGTGAGTTTCAAATTCCTAACTGCCTCTTTTGAGATGATGTTGTTAGTTGAGCCTGTATCAACTATCACCTTGCACACTTTACCAAGAACTTTGCATCTCACCCTAAACAATGCTCTCCTATGTTTGGGTTCCTCCTTAACCGGCTGTCTGATCAAAATCCTATTGAACATCAGATTCTCACCAACTTCTGATTCAATCTGGTCCACATCCGATGTCTTGCTGCTTGAAGAGTCTTCTTGTTCATAAACAACCCTCTTTCCATTGTTTGATGATGTAGGTTTGTCAGGGCATCTATATGCCGGATGTCCCAATTGTCCACAATTGTAACACTTCATAGTTACAAAATAGGAGTTACCCCTGCCAGTACCTCTACCCCTATTTGGACCACCTTGTGCACCTTTTCCTCTAGAGTGTTCTCCTCTGAGATTGGTTTCACTACCATGCTCAGTCAACTTGGCTTCTCCTTGGTTTCTTTTCTCATTTGCTTTGCTTTGGTAACCACCTCAGTGATTCACTTGGTCTCTACCTCTACCTCTACCCCTGTTATTGGAGTCTCCTTTCCTTTTGTTCCTCTCTTCTACCTTGATAGCAAGCTGATGACATTTCTAAACAGTAGTAGGACTCCATAGGCTTATCTCTTCTTGTATGTTCCACTTTAGGCCGCTTAGATACTTAGCCACCTTAATAGATTCATCTTTTGGAACCCTTGATCTAAGACATAGTTTTTGAAACTCTTCGGTGTAGGAAGTTACATCAAGATCTTTTTGCTTAAATCCTTGTCTCTTCTTATGAAGTTGGACTTCATAATCCTCTGGTAAGTAGTTCTCCTTAATCTTACTCACCATAGCTTTCCAATTTGCAATAGGTAGCTTCCCCATGCTAACCCTTTCTTCTTGCAGGTACTTCCACCATGTCAAAGTTGCTCCCCTTAATCTTGATTTGGAAACTTTAACCTTCTGAGCCTCTATCACTCCTTCACACTCAAAGTGGTTTTCCATGCCCTCAATACATTCCATAACAATGTCTATGTCCATTCTTCCACTAAAATGTGGTAATCCTTCAAAAGCTTTGGTGTTCAAAGCCTTAATAGCCTTCACAAAAGGTTCTTCATTAAATAAGGGATCTGGTTCAGGAATTATGTCATCTATGTCTATAGTCCTCTTGCCTTTACCCTTGGTGTCTTTATCCCAAGGTTCATGTGTCCTCTGATCCACCACTTCCTATAGTTTATCCCTCATCTCACTCATAGCTGCTTCAAGGAGTCTATTCTTCTCCTTCTGCTCTTCTACTTCTCTAGCCAGCTCTGCATTAGTAACCATTCTACTCTCCCCTACTAATTCACCAGTATATAGAGACATACACAGTCCAACAAGTCTTTCACTCGCTCTGATACCAATCTGATGGGATGGGGTTGGGATAGACTAGCCTAGTCTATGCTCCTGGATCCTTTCCTTGGATCACCTGGTGTTCTCCTCACACCCTAGGGTCTCTAGGACTCCCTTTGCTTGAGGAATCCCCTAACCTTGCCCAATCCACCCACCAATGAGTTGATATGTTGCTGCTAAGGTCTCACCTACTCATGAGACTCAAAACCCCTTACTATGGCTAATAAGGGCTAAGGCTTGTTCCACACTTTCCAAGGTCTTAGCAAGGTTAAATCAGGTCTTAAACCATGTTTTACATCCCTCCATGTCCCCCAAGAAGTTTCTACCTTCATCCTTTCTACCGATTTCACTGTTTTGTGTTTTTGCTTACAAAACAGGGCTACAAGGATTAGGACCAATTAGGCCTCCTAATCGGTCTTCTAGGGATCCCTCTCACAAACGATGCACAAACAACCCTAACTCCCAAAATGGACTACCATTAAATTGGAAAGGGCTCAAGGATTTTCTAGGTTTTGGGCCTCCAAGTGGCCGTACAGTGCCTAGGGCGAATTTTTGGGGTTTTTAAGGGTTTTGTGAGGGTTTCTAGGGTCTGCCTGGGTCACAGTGAGTACTTTAAGTTTTAGCCACCTTGTCTGGATTGGTGGAAGATCCTCCTTCACACAAATGATGCTTCAAACACTCCTCTGCACCTCCTCCAAAGGATGTACTCTCCACTATTCAACCTTGCTCTCCAAGACCTCTGCACCAACAACCATTCCTAACCGGGCACTAACTAGTCTCACCTAGGAATGGGCCTTTGCTTGGCCTCCTTGAATTTCCAAGGGCCCTGATTGCTTGGGACTATAGTACAGGGTCTTCACATCCATTCCCCATGGTTTCATGGTGGTTCCACAACGGGGAATGGAGTTAAGACTTCATTTACACAATCCTATCCAAAACTGGACAGTAAGAAGACAATTTACAGACTATTTACACACACACTCAATTTGCAAGTAAGAACCTAAAATAATTTCTTGAAATGAAAGTATTTACACCATGAATGACAAACCACATAGTTTTGGACGTATCTCAATCCATTAACTTGCTTGTTTCCTTCATTCAAATTGACTATTAATAGTTTTATAGTCTTAGTCTGATCTTTTTGCTAGGGCCGTACAAAGTTTGACATCCAACCTTTTCATTTAGGGTTTGCAAGTACTTATACTACCTATACCTCAATCTGTGTGCCCAAAATAGGATTTTCCATGCTAACCTAAAGAACTTGACATCATGGTGGAAAAGTTGCTTGACAACTTTTAAAAGTTGTCATGCAACTTTTGAGCAACTTTCCCAATGTTGCTATTTATGACTCCTAGACCCACATTGGGCCAAACTAAGGAGGCCACCATGTTATAAAGGACCCCTAAACACTTCAAGGACACACATACCCTCCATTTTCAATAAAATCACAATCTTGACTCATGACCCCTATGATCTCCACTAGGACCCTAGCTAGGACCTATGAGCACATGGCTCATTATTTTATGTACAATGGCTTCTAAAGAAGCATAACACCAACAAAACAAAGAAGGAGAAAGAGTTTGAAAGGGTGCTCCTGCACCATCATCTCCTCCAAAGATTATGTCATCCATAAACACTTCACAGATCAGAATATGATCACCTTCTGATTTCAAGTAGATTTTGCTATGTTCACTTGTTCTCTGAAATCCAATCTTCACAAGATGAGAGTGCTATCTTTCATACCATGCCTTAGGTGCCTGTTTCAATCCATATAGGGCTTTGTATAATCTACACACCATGTTACTATCTTCTGATAAGGCAAACCCTTCTAGTTGCTCTATATACACTTCCTCTTCTAGGATTCTACTAAAAAAAGAAGACTTCGCATCCATCTGATAAACCTTAAATCCCTTAAATGCTGCAAATGCAAGTAGCATTTGAACACCTTTTAGTCTAGCCACAAGAGCGAAGGTTTCTCCATAGTCTTCTCCCTCCTTCTGAGTGTATCTCTTGCATACAAGCCTAGCCTTGTTCCTGACAACTGTGCCTTCTTCATTCGACTTATTCCCAAAGACCCATTTGGTACCTATGACTTTTTAATGTTTTATTCTGGGCACCAAAGACTATGTTGCATTCTTTTCTATTTGATCTAGTTCCTCTTCCATTGCTTTAATCTAGTCTTCATCTGTAAGAGATTCTCTGGAAATCTTGGGTTCAAATTCAGAAATCATGCAAGAGTTCTCCTTCAATTTTCTTCTTTTGAGTATCCCTACATCTTTATCTCCTATGATTTGCTTTCGATCATGATGTAGCTTCACATATCTAGGAATGACTCTAGCCTAATCTGTTAGCTTTTCTTCTTCTTCTTCTTCACTAGCCTCTTCTTCTTCTCTTATTGGAGCTTCTACCGGTATAGGAACACTCAGGTCTTTACAAGTTTCTTTCTTAACCAGTTCCTAGAAGCCTATACCTAGTTCATTTTCCACTTCTTTGCTGCATGTTTCTTTAGGTTCCTCAGGGGATTCATCAACCCTGACATTGATACTTTAAAGAATTTTCCGAGTTCTATTGTTGTAGCACTTGAGAGCTTTTCTCTTAGTGGAATATCCCATAAATATTCCTTCATCACATTTTGCATCAAATTTTCTCAAATGCTCACCTCTCTTGATATAGCACTTACTACCAAACACTTTAAAGTAACTCACAGTGGGATTTTTCCCAGTCCAATACTCATAAGGATTTTTATCTTTGCCTTTCTTGATGAGTACCTGATTCATAGTATAGACTGCAGTGCTCACCGCTTCTCTCCAAAAAGTGTGAGCAACCTTTCCTTGGATCAACATTGTTCTAGTCGCTTCAACTACAGTCCTGTTATTTCTTTCTAATATACCATCTGTTGTGGTGTCCTGGGGGAAGACAACTTCCTCTTGATATCTTTATCTTCACAGTAGTTATTGAATTCATCAGAAGTGAATTCTCCTCATTGATCAGTTCTCAAACATTTTATCTCTTTACCACTTTCTTTCTCTACTAATGCTCTGAAAGCTTTGAACTTCCCAAATAATTCAGACTTGTTTTTCAAGAATGTGACCCACATCATTCTTGAGCAGTCATCAATAAGAATCATAAAATACCTATCTCCCTAAATACTTCTAGTTTTCATAGGACCACATAAATCAATGTGCACAAGATCAAGTAAATGTTCTGCTAAGAAAGACTTACCTTTAAAAGTTGAGGAAGACATCTTCCCAAGTTGAAATTCTCTACACAAAGAATTCTCAGGTTTGTTCAGCAAAGGTAATCCTCTTACTGCCTTGATCATACTAGCTTTAACAATATTGTCAAAGTTTATATGACAATGTTTCCTAATCCATATCCAACTATCATCAAACTTAGCCATTAGACATCGAGTTATCTTGGCATTCAACTGAAATAGGTTACCTCTCATCTTCTTACCAGTGGCAATAAGTTCACCACTCTTCCAAATTATACCGTAGACTCCGCCTTTGAATTCCAGAACTAGTCCTTTGTCATTCAACTGAGCAACACTCAAAAAGTTATTCTTAAGACCTTCTACCTAGTAGACATCATCTGCACTGCTCTTTCCATTCAGTTAGATGGATCCTTTACCTTTTACCATGCATGGTGCATTGTTGCCAAATCTGACAACACCTCCATCGTATTCCTCTAGAGACAGAAACTTTCTCTGATCTCCAGTCATGTGATGAGAACAACCACTATCAATTATCTACTCATTGGAGTTATCAATTCGAGAGACAAGTGCTTTCTTGTTAGACACTTCTTCCTTTACTGCTACAAATACTATGTCTTCATTTTCTTCATCCTCTGATTCTTCATCAGTGACACCTTCATCCACAACAACTAGACAATTTCTTTTGTTTCCTCCTTTATACTTTTTGAACCTCTCCGGTTTATCCTTATTGTCATTCTTAGGACAATTAACAACTATATGTCCTATATTGTTGCAGGAAAAACATTTCAAAGGAAGTTTACCTCTATACTTTCTAGTTCCCTTCGAAAGTCTTTTAACTAGAAGAGATTCGAACTCCATCAGAATCTCTTCATCATCCATATCTCTACATTGTCTAGATTCATAATTGGTACTAGTTTCTTTTCCTTTTCTGGCTGGTACAGTAGATGCTTTAAAGGCTGACTCAGTCTTCTGAACACTGCCATCATAGCTATTCAACCCATATGCGGTTAACTTTGGAATAATAGAATCTAAGGATACCTTTGTTTTATCAATAGACCTTATTTCCTAGATAGCAACAACTTTGATTGCATAAATTGGTAACAATGATCTAAGGACTTTACTAACAATAGTGGTATTATCAATAGTTCCACCAATGCTTTTGATATCTCCAACCATAGTCTTAATCCTAATGTCATATTGTTGAATGGTCTCACCTTCAACCATCCTCATATCCTCAAATTTACCTCTAAGGATTTCTTCCTTAGCTCGCTTTACATGCTCATCACCACCATAGATGTTTTTTGGTGCATCCCATACTTCCTTAGGTGTGTCCTTGTCTTGAACATCAATAAACTCAATATGTGATAGGCTGCTGATAATGGCTTCCATGACTTGCCCATTTTCCTGGATCTCTCTCTTTTGATCATCAGTCAGAGTGCCAATGGGAGCTACATAGGAATTATCAACATAGCTCCAATGTTGAGCACCCATACTCTTGATATAAATCTTCATTCTATCCTTGCATATCTTAAAGTTATCTCTATTAAACTTAGGACCTTCCCTCTTCATCATTATAACAGGATCTTTTAGCTCAAGCAGTTAAGCTTATATCACTAAGGACCTAGAGGTGCTCTGATACCAATTGATGAATAATGATGAACAACAGATACCCCAACCAGTACTGAGAGGGGGGGTGAATCAGTATAGGAAAAAGAACTAAACTTTCTCAACAACTTATCTAGTTAGAGCAATACCAACTGGTTGTCACCATTACTGAACTTAACCACATAAAAACTAGTTAAACATAGTAAGACACTAGACACCATAAACTGATAAGTCTGAACACTTCAAATATGATCAATACTTGATATCAACTTCACCCATAAACATATGCATGTGGTATACTAGTAATACCATAACCGATTAACTTTGCATGCATAATCTTTCAACCAAATAATTCATAAACATCACATGAAAAATGCATAACACATAACACACACAATTTTCACGTGGAAACCCAAATGGGAAAAACCACGATGGGGATGAATACCCACAAGCTTGTTTTTGAACTATTTTGAAGCTTGCCCTATTAGGAGCCAAGTCTGGTTAAAGACTTTACAGTAAGGTTATGTTAGGAACCGATCTTGTTAGAGATCACCTAGTTAAGGGATGGCTATATACCCTGTTAAAGGTTGAAACCCTGTTAAAGGTTACCTTGCTAGACGATTTGAAGAATTCAATGATCTTGAGTCACCTGGTTATAGGTTTTACAATAAGCCTGTTAAAGCTACCCGGTAAAGGGATTTTCCAACTATTGAAATGATTATAAGACAACTGGTAAAACTCTGATCTGATAACAACACATCATGCTAAGGTGGATCCTTTTTAGTTTCTCTACTCTGCAATCACACTCTGTAGTTCTCCACTCATTGGTCTGACAAGTGTCTTATCACTCAGATACACACATACAACTTTTTCCAACAACTTTACAATAACAAACATCATCGACCTTATAGATAACAGTTAGGTAGGTAGCATAAATCCTAAACACTAAGCATCTTAGGTTTACAACACAGGCGGTCCAATCCTGACCATCTAAAAACATTTCATAGAGTATTACAATTTCAAACAGATCACAAGACAATTTGCATCGTTCATTCATCACCGCACATGGGAATTAGTAACTCATCACGCTTTTTTCTCATACCACTAAGAAGAATGATCATTCTCGAGGTAGACTTCAAATGTGGTCGATCTTCTCATGCAAGATCCTCAAGGAAATCCTTCACATGCCCAAAGCTGACGTGGCACCTCTATCTCATTCACATCTTTTAGCTAACTCATCACAGAGTATCATCGGTTGCATCATACAAGATGGATCATCAAACTGATAACCCTAGTGCTGAGACTGCCAACCGGTAGTCACACTTAGTGAAACCCTGACACTGGTTCACTGCGTCTCCTAATACCTCTTCATACTAGTTCACTTGAGCTTATTGACATCAATGACAACATACATTATCATCATATCAACATGTTGGTTCATCATATGCCAATGATATCCAACACTTATGTTGATTGATTATGAGATGTTGTTCTATATGCTTTATTCTATATGTATGCATATGTTTTCTGTATGGATGTATGTATTGCAAATGAATATGAATGTTCATTTTTGTTTCTTTTCATATGCAAATAAATGATGAAAATGAGTAACCAGTAATGCAAATGTTTATTTTTCTTCATGAAATAATATGAATGCAAATAAGTAATAATGAAATGTATGGATCTATATAAGATGCTCATGTATGCATCTAACATCTCAATACACAAGTACTCGATCAGAGAAATGATGATGAAAAAGAGACCACTTAGCTGAGAAATGACGAATGCTTCAAAATGTCATTTAGAAGATAAAGAGATCATTGTTATTATGCCAAAATCACTTTTAAATGCATAAAATTTAGAATGAATGCAACCTAAACCTAGTCACTGGATTTGAAATGCTTAATTTTCATAATTGAGTATTTTACAAACACACCAGGTAGAATAGAGTTCATTTCTTTGCATATGCAATATGAATTATCTTCTCTGCAATGATCCTTTTTCGTTCATATCCTTGGATAGATTACACATGCATCCAGATTGCACATTTAAGAAATTCCCTCAAAATAGACAAGGAAATGACTCCAACCTCCTTGTAGCATACAAATAAGCGGAGTCGAGGTATGTGTGGTGATTTCACCTTGATGTGAAGGCACTTATCACAAACACCCAACTGATTAGATGTTTCTAGATCATTGGAATCATTCCTACAAGCAGAAAACAAAGAAAAGTATTATGCCCCCAATCCTTGCTCCTCTTAGTCAAGATAGACTTCCTTGAGTTACTCAGAGGGAATAATAAGTGAAAGCTAATGTAAAAGATAACACATAAAGAAAATTTCATGCATATCTCAAATAGTTTAGTGATTTTTTTAGTAGTATTGTTTTGCTTGTGTACTCAGTGATAAAACTCTTCAGTAGTTGGGAGACAGGTGACTGACTCGAAGTGGAAGACCAGGTTTCACTGACATAAATATGATTTGGTTGATATTGTTTAGGACATGTAAATTGATCAGTTGATTACCCTAAGACTAGGTCAATGGTCGGTTTCAAGCCATGAGGGTTCCAACAAACTAGGATGTCATGAAAGTGACTAAAAGATATGTACAAGATAAAGCAAAGATGCAACATTTTAGTATAAGAGATAAGACTATCCTGGAGAAAATCCAGTAGCCATACTGATCTATGTCACTATTTTGATTTGTGTGATCATTGATAGGGATGTCTAGTTTCAAAGAGTAAGTACCCCGTATAAGAACGATCTATTTGGTTTCAAGCGTACCCTTCCTTGTATAAGACATGTTGATGTTTGATAGAGTTTGATAGATTGATTAACAAGACGTACGATAAGTTTGATTGCAGACTTTGAGAGTTTGTCTGTGGTTGATTTGGTTTGAAGGATAGTCTATGCTTTCTTGCTTTGATTTTTTAGTTTTTTTGATTTAGTGTTTTCTTATTTATTTTTAGGATTTTGTTCAGGACATTTTATTATTTTTAGGAGTTTGTTCAGAACATTTTATGATTTTTAGGAGTTTTTTCAGGACATTTTATGATTTTTAGAATTTTTTCAGCTATGCCCCCAGTATGCAAACCTATATGACATGATGATCTGTAGAATGCATGTGGAGACAATGAATTTTTCAATATGATCTATATTAATGCAATATACATGATGAAGATGCATTTCCTATTTGAACAAGGATGACCGTGTTTGTTTAGCACTTTGTAATACATCAATTGAATTGGAGGTACAAAACATTTCATAGATAAGCGGTCAATCGATCCTTAAGGTCCCTTGGAACATCCAAATTAACACACTTAGTGACTAGGATTTACAAATGGAGACGCATAAAACTTTCCCCATTGGTTCTTGAAACTTTGATCTTCTTTTGCCCATGTGAGTGCAAATGAGTTCATTCCTACTCTTTTGTTCACTAAATTCCTTAGCATCCTATATGACTAGCTACATGGATTGTCCTAACTTCAAAAGCCTCCCAAATAGAGCCTTGTTGCCAACAAGATTTTAGAGCTCCGATGAGGTTATATACTATAATTTCTCGAATATTTCTCCATTGCCAATAGGCATCCATAGCCCTGATGGAGTTACTTGCATGTTCCCATAGTCAAGCTTTTTGTCGCACTTGTATGCGTGATATTTCAATTATATATCATTACTCTTTTGCCTTGAGATGAATATTTGGCATAGCACTTTTTATTTCATACTTTCTTGCCTTTACTTGTAAGTAATGAAACCTACTTGGGTGTGACAATTATAGTGGCGTTGAAGTAGAATGTTAGATTTTTCACTAGTCATATGATCAACTAGGTGTCTAGAATGAATTAGATATTTTATTAATGTGTTTGAGATATAGCAATTAATAGATTTTGGGTTAACAAGTCTCAAATAGTGAAGTCACTACCCAACCATAAGTAAAGCATCATATCAGCGTAATGTTGAAAATGAATGACCTTATGACCTCAAGGACTTCATGTCTGAATATCTAAGAAAGGAGATGACCCTTGTTTGTCTTGAATGCAAACAAATAATAAACATAGATAGTTGCCTTGTTTTATTGATGTTGCTTTATGCAAATGCAAAAAATTTATGAATGCAATGCATTTGAAAAAGAAACTATATGTGATGCAGTGCTTTTAAGAAAATGATATGCAGTGCAAAAAGAAAAACCGAAACGAACCCAACCCTTAGATATATATCATTTAAGGTGCATGTTGTTCATAGGGTCAGGGAGTTTTGTGTAGGTAGTTCATTGGTCCAGCATACAACATAAAGGTGTCTTTCCAAGAAGGACATGGCTAAGTGTACATGTCCAACATCTCTAATGTTGATTTCCTTAGTTTTTGGATTTGGTGATGAAACTAGGGTAAAGTCTTATGCAAAGGATTGGATAAGGGGTATGGAAGAATGAAAAGGAGGTGTTGGATAATGGATCAAATATTGAAACTTTGGTGCATGAGAAAATGGAAACGTTTGCAAGATCACCATTGGCACACATCTTGAGGGATGGTAGATTGATGGAGGAAAAGCACATCTCAAATGTTGAGATTTGGATGGAGGAAGGATTTGGGATTTTGGGACATAAGGATCGAAAATGGATGAAGGAGGTGATGGAGAAATAGATTTGGAAGGTTTGGATGGAAAAGAAACAATCTTGGCTATTGATTTGACTTTTCTTTAGACTATTGTACTTCAAGGAGATGCTTAGGGATCCACATGGTTTTTGGTTTTTCATGCTTTTGTAGTTTCTTGGAACGCATTTCTTCTACAAGTGCCCTGGGAACCCATATAGATTTTGATTTAGCTTTCTTTTTCTCAATGGGCCTTTGTGTCCTTTTAGATGGATGGAAGGTATGCAAAAATGTACACCTTTGTTGATGGAGGGATATAGGGTCCTAAAATAGATGGAAGAGATTAAGGGGAAGGCGTGTATTTTGATTTTGGTTTTGTATGGATACAACCATCTTGAGGAATTTCACGGAAGCCATGACCCTTAATATTGTCTTTAACATGGAGGGGTTCTTTCTTGTGAAGGTCTACCCCTTTGCATTTATAAATATTTTGACTTGTAGGATCATGAGAGGGCTTTGTAGGCATGACAGATCCTTGAGGTGAACACGAAGGATTATGAAAAGGAGATGAAGTGATACTTTAATCTTGACATGGAAGAGCACCATTGGATAGAGTAAGAAGGGTGTTTGACTCTTCATTTTGAATAGGATCGTTTGAAAAGGTGGAAGAGGCATCATGATCTTGCTTAGGAAGGATGCTCTTCTCTTGAGATGCAAGGGGATCATCTTGAAAGAAATAGTAATGTATAATAGGATCCTCATGGGATTCTAGGGAGGTAAGATCTTTTTCAACGATTGGATGGGATGACTCTTGAGATAGCCCTTGAGGGTCAACATGAAAAGTTTCATCATTAGGTTCATTATTTGAGGGATATGATATGGAATGTTGTTGAGAAGCCTTAGGAGATGGAGGCATCATGGAAGAGATGGAGGCGACATGTGGGCCATTGCTAGACATAGGTTCATAATTTTGATCATGCTTGGAAATAGTTCCTTCTTTTTCTTTAGGCGAGTCATTAGGATCTTCAATTTCAATGACATCATTATCAATAAGATCTTGAATCTTATATTTTAATTCTATGCATTTTGAAGTCTTATGTTCATTTTGTCTATGATATGCACAATAGTTACTCAAAAATTCACACCCCCATGTGGCCTTTTTAGATAATATGATAGGATTATGCTCAAGAATCTCTTTCAAAGTCGACTCAATAGATTGCCCCAAAGGTATAAACTGTCTATCTAGAGGATATTTGGAGGAAATTTCTTTATGTCTTGGTGAAGGTGTCTTGTGAGCTTGTTTGACATTTGGCTTTTGATTATCAATTATTTGCTAGTTTTTGATTGTCGGATCATATAATCATTTTAGCATTCCTTGAAGTTTCTCACTCTTGATATCATGCATTTGTTTTTCAAATGGAGTCATTGATTTATTTTGTTGGATTTTCATGTCATATATTTATTTCTTGATATCTTGAAGTATTTGAGCCAAGGTAGCCATGGGAATTGAAGCTAAGGTAGCCATGGGATTCTTAATTTTGTCAAAAATTTTAGAAGAGCTTCTGGTTTGAATAGGCATTTACAATCAACGGGACTGAGAACTAGATGTGTTGCAGAAGTCAAGATCAAATTGAAGCTAGTTGTTCGTTTAATGTAGTGATTGAATGAAGTAACTAAGATCTAGTTTGGTTTCAGGAATGATCTATCCCGTGTAAGACGTTATCTAAGTTAACTTAGGTTTGATAAGATGTTGTTTGAACTAGCTGAGAGATGATCGACAAAAATCATCCAACACAATGACAGGGGCACACTATCAAGATTGTTTATGCTCATAATTACGATGTCTAGTTTTATGCTCGATGTAGACTGATCTAGATAGGTTTGACTATTTTGACTGACAAGAACATGAATTCGTATGACAGAGTTTGCAAGTTCAGACAACAGACTATTAAGATCAATGAAGACTTGTACGACAATAAGTATGTAGCAGAACAAAATATTCACTAGACTCGTACGACAGAGGATTGGACAGAGACGAGATTCTGATAGATAGAGTTTCAATGATTGACAAAGACCAGTTTTTGATAACGACTAAGTTTTTTCTCTAGTTTCAGTATTTCATTTTCAGTTTCAGGGATGAAAACACAAAAAACATGCAAGATATATAATAATTCAATCACAACATGCTAACCCTATAGAAGTTGGCTTAGAGAAGAAAATTTTTGCTTGCTGACTTAGGTACACACCCAATAGCTAATCAGAATATGACCATTGAGTCTCACACAATGGATTCTCAACACCGTATTAGCTGACTCAAAATGCTATTGGGGGCACGATATGGCAAGTGTCTTGGGAGAGTTACTATCTCTCATGCACAAAGATTATACCCCTTTCGGAGGTGAATCGGGTAGCCTCTATCTTATAGTTTTTAGTAAGGGTTCCATTTGGAAGGACCGCCTGACTGTCACATAAGCGTGATTTAGATACAAACCCAGCAAGATGTTGAAACCATGTAGTCATGCAAGTGTGATTTAGACCGCAAGGCCCTACAAGATGCTCAACATGAGACACTCCTCATAAACAAAGCAGTGCCACTAATTATTCCATCTCCTGGGACTTTCACCCTAGAAGCATTTTATTATAGTGAGTTGGATTCCTGGCTTTGGCCGAACTCACTTGGGTCATTCCCTCTCACCAAGCCTTAGGGGCTTCTTGGGAGGCAGGCCCTCTAAAGGTATCAACAGATCTCAAACTCTAATAGAAAAAAACTTAAGGTCTGGATTTCTGATTGTCCAAATGGACAAGAGTATGCTCTCCTACTCTAGATTTCTCTCAAAAAAACATAAAACAAAGTTCTTTCCCTTATAAAAATTGAAGTGTTCCTAAAAATATTAAGAAGACAGAATGTTTGTTTGTATCTCTGGAGGCAACCTGCAAAACAAAGATATCAGTAGTTCGAGTTTATAATCTTTGGCAAGTGTATGTTTAATGATTGAATTATTTGTCAAGCGGACCTACAAAAATTAAAAGCCCAAGATTAGTTGCCAAAATAACATAAAAAAGAAATCATCAAAAGAAAATTCTAGCATGCAATCTATAAATTAAACTAATCTAACAAGAATTTCCATTTTTTATGACTATCCTAGTTATGACAGTTTTGATAGTACTGCACTCTGTTGTTTATAAATTTCCAACCAAAGATGATTAGGCAAATGCCTTCGGTCAAAATGTGGAAAACTTGGTTTGACACAACATGTCAAAATTTTGTTTAGATCCAAGTTCAATAAAACGTTATGCCCTCCGAACAGAGACCATTTTTTACTATCACAGAAGAATAAGTAAAAAGAAAGAATTTTATTTGCAAATTTAACTCATGTTTACTAGTTAAAAAAACCAAACATTAAATTTGTTCAATAAACATTAGAAATATTGTAGTCATGGGTTCGAGCCCCACAGTGGGTGCCAAAAATGTGTGTGTGAAAAGTGGACCTGTATCTGTACTTGGAATACACAACACTTCAATTAAATCATTAGATGCATGGTTAGTAAATCAATAATCAATGAATAATAAACCATTACAAAGTGACCCATTGCCTTCTAGTAGATGCGAGTTTAGATTGCTCTCAGATTACTAAGCTATCTAGTGACTAGAGAACACCTAAACAAAAGATTTTTAAATCTATATGAGCATGAATATGAGCTAAATAGATGCAAGATTTAAGCTAGATATGCAAGATTAATCTAACATGATTTAAGCAATATGAAATAACTAATATGCAATATCTCAATGCAAATTCTCAATGAACCTAGATCAAAAATAACATAATAACAATATATTCTCCAGGATTTTTGAATGAGAGATGAGAGCCTGAATTTATAGAAAATTCAGAAAGAAACCAACGACTGAGATCAAATGATGATGAGCGGTCAAGATTTTCCAGGAGGAAGCACAATCCAGGTGAATTGACCTGATTGGATGCTTTTCTCAGTTTTAAAGGAAATTGAACTAAAATTAAGATAAAATCAGGAAAAAACTATTTTATTCTCTATTTTATTCAATATTGAGATTTAATTGTTTTAATTGATTTCCTTGAGATTATTTATCAATTTTTAATTTATTTTTCAAGATTATCTCCAATTGATTTCTTTTGTCAATTTTCAATTCTTTTTTTGTCAATTAATTCCTTTTTTGATGATTTAATGGCAAATTGATTTATTTAATTAAATATGCTAGGATATTCAATAAAATAGATAGGATAATTGTTTTAAAAATGATTTACTTGGAATGATTTAATTAATTGAATAAATATTTAATTAATATTGAGTTATTGATTAATTTGCCATGTGACATTTGATGATTTTAGAAATTAATTGTGTGCTCAAGATTTATTTAATTGCCTTTGGTTAGGACCCTGGTGACGTTCTCGAGATTAGGGGCTCATGGTTTAGATGACCATTTTAAATTATTTTTTCCTATATTTTTCTTGCCACGATACCCTCTGGCTTCTCCTTGGTGGCATTTGGGCCACATTTTTTGGCGTTTTTTGGTGCTCTCTGTTTTTGAGATGCCTTTAATGGAGGTCTATTTTTTTATAGGTATATCTCTTGGTTCCCTACCACCCCTGTGTTGTGGGTTTTGTTGTCTCCTCTCATCTTACTTCCATGGTTGTGTTTTCTATGTTTCATTTTATGCATCTTTGGGCTTCTCTTGTGTTTCCTATGAAGGTGGTCATGTCCTCTATTGAGGGGGAGATGGATGTGGCAAGAATTGTCCCTTCTCCTTTTGAGGTGGAGTTGGATTCTATTAGATTTTCCTGGGTTTTCTTTTGGGGGACTAATGAAGTCTTCACTATTGATTTTAAGGGAGCTGATGCCTACTTTTGTGCTATATTTTTTCATGCATCCCCTATTGTGGTGGAGGTCCTCTGTGGTAAGCTACAACTCAATTTCATGGATATGTTTATGGGGTCCATGCCTATTCCCATTGTGTTGGTTAAGGATATTTTTCCTTTCAAGGTGGAGATTATGTTTGGGGATAGTGGTAGAGTTTACCCTTCTCCTATTGAGGTAGAGTTGGGTGTTTTTATTGATGCTGGGATGTATCGACAGAGGGCTATTGGTGCCCTATTATTTAACTATTGGAGAACAAAGGATGGTCTTCCATTTGTTTCTCCTACTCTTTCCCCTATTGAGGTGGGGATCTTGGAGGATATTATGTGTGTCATTTTTTCTTGTCTTAAGAGAAAGGTTAGGGGAGCCTTTCAAAACCCCATTACTTCAAGTTGTGGGAGCCTTGTAAAACCCTAATTCAGGTTGTGGGAACCCTGTAAAACCCACTATCATGGTTGAGGGAGCCTGGAAAATCCCTATACTTTTTGTTCTTGCTAAAGACAAACTGGATGTTGGTAGTTTTCAAGGGCCTAGTTTGGATAGCATTTATTTTTGGTTAGGTCTAAGTGTGGCTTGTTGTGGCCTGGTTATGCTGTTATAGGTTAAGGGAGCCTGGGAAAACTCTTTTTATTGGCGGAGGGTACCTAAAAAACCCTTGATCTATGGTTCATGAGGTCTATTTTTTTCTATTTTAGACCTTTTATTTTTGCTAGCCCGGTTTGAGTTTCTTTTCTTGAGGTGTGGCTGGGGTTTGGTGTGTTGTAGTTGTTGTGTCTTTTTGGCTATACCCTTTGTATCCTTTGTTCTGGGATCTAGACGCCCGTAAGTCCAGAAGGTTTCAGGTTTTTTCTAAAACACATGGTTTGCTGCCAGGTAGTCTAGTCTATTCCTTGATGGAAACTCTTTATCTATAAAGGTTTTCGGGGCCCCTTCAAAACCTATTTTACCCTATTCAAAAACATTTTTATACAAACTAAATATTCTAATTTTTGAAATTCCTCAATTTCAAGATGGAGCCAATGTTGTTTGTCTTTTATACCATTGTACACATGTTTTTTGAAATAGAGAGAAATGAGTGGAGAGGAAACACCACCAACTACCTATGTCATAATCATATCAATAGATTAAATTGACATTATTGAAATTTTTGCCTAGTTAGAATTTTTTTTAATGCTTATAGTGATTTTAATTGAGTATCAAGGTTTTGATGATTTCATGTTGTAGTAGGGTTATTAATTATTTTCTAATATTATTATATTTAATTTATTTTTAAGTAGTATTCTATTAGTATTAATTAATTTTATTAATTTTTTAATATTTTTTAGAAATGTTTAACATAAAACTTTAGTGTTTGAGTTAAAATATAGTTTATCATTTATGAATATATATTTGAAAAAGATAGTTTTCAAATAAAACTACTGCAGGAATACAGTTGATATGTTGAACAAAGGCTATTTAAAAATCTATAATAAAATATACAACAAAGAGTTTAGTAACTTTTAGTAGGACAAAGTCAATACAATTCTATTAGGTTGCAAACCCAAAAAGATATCCTACAGAGGATTCTCATGAAAAACCCACAAGGGTGCCAAAGGTTTCCATCAAGACAATACATCCTCTTATAGAGTTGAAATAGTTAATGTTATTGTATGTTAGAGAAATAACAATAGAACATAATCAATGACTCATAGAAACACTAAAGATGCATAGAAAGAAAATAATATATGTCCCTATATGTGATATACCTACATGATGACAACATGTATGTACCACATCTAGATATGAGTTAGAGGATAGGTAAGAGAATCATATAATAGTAATAAAGAAGTTATGGAAGAGATGGAAGAGTAGTAAGAGAAAGAAGAGATAAGGAAGACAAAGGTATATAATGTAACATTTGTAGAGAAGGATAGAGAGAATAACCTATGTAGAGATAATATATATAATGAGAAAATATGAAGAACATGTGTTAATATAATGCATCTATGTTCGATGAGTATATGATGTTAATAGATACATTATATTTTTATGGTGAATTAATATATTTGTATATTCTATTTTTCTTATTGTTTTGTCTTACATCATATATTTTCAATTATTTCTTTATCTATAATAGTAGGGTAAGTAAAATATTAACATATAAATAATAGAAACCTTTGATCTATATATTATTGTTAATATTCAATTTCATTGTCAAGAATTGAGTTGCCAATAATATGAAGATTATCAAAACCGAGAATGTTGCAAAGAAAAATTCAAGGAGAAAGGTTTACAAATGAAAATGGAAGTGAGTGTGATTTTTTCCGACAACACACCCTAGGTACTAGCCCTCAAGAGGTTAAGAATGTAAGTAGAGACAAGTTGAATGGTGTATCCTAAAAATATGTAACTATTGAGGTAAATCTAGTTTTAGACATTGAGGTTGAATTAAAGGATTAATGTAAAATCAAATTAAATACATGAATGGATAGAAGAGATATAAAAAATAGAGATTGTTGAAGAGATTAAGATGGCATATGAGATGAGTATTGATAAAAAAGGGTTCTTTAAAAAAAAATTAGAAGAGAGGGGAAAGATTGAGAAGACTAAGTAAGCCTCATTGAAACACACAAGGGAGGAAATAAGAATTTAGGGGAGCCTAAATTAAAAAAAACTAATAGATAAAATAATACTCACTAACATTGACAAATTAAAGCTTGATTAATAACCCTAATAAAAATAAAAACAAAACTTGGCATAGATTGTAGAGAAGATAAATATTATAATAAATTAAATGAATCATTCAGGACAAGGATAAAAATCAATAGTACCGAGATAGGGCCTAGAAGTAAGAGCTGTAAATTTGTCCACTTGGGTTTTTAACTTGTGAATATTAGGGAATATTTTCAGGGACTCCAAACCCCAATTTATTGAGTAAAATGGTTAAGTATCATTCCAAAATAAATAGATGACATGCTGAGTAGGAAAATGGGCCTACAAAAGGATAGAATGTTAAAGCCCTATAATTTTAAGAAAAGAAGGAAAGAGAAGTGAATAAATATTTAAATGTAATTTTAGTTGAATGACACATCATCCAAAGCAAAAATACCTTGTTAGATGAGCCCCCAAACTAAGAATTTCTTGTGCTGATGTAGGTATCGAAATGAGAAAGGTTTCCTTATAAGAATGTCGGTCATTATTTCATCGGTGATTTGGAAAAGTTGTGCAAGTTTATGCAAAAGCATCGACGCCTTCTTCAAGGAGGAGTTAGTTATTTTAACTAATTCTTATCTCGCTTTGAAACTACATGAACTTGATAAAACAACCTGGGAACTGTATAGTAAATGTAAAGATCCAGGTCTGAAGCCAAACTCTACAATCCTTGCCTCCATTGTCTCTGTCAATACAAAAAACGGGAGCTTCGTAACAGCTATGGACATGCATCGAAGCGATAGCAAGGCATTTGAAATATTTGACAGGATGTCTCAAAGCAATATCCATAGCTGTTACGAAGGGAAGGATATAACTACCACCGGATAGGGAGCCTCATGTTGATGGAGAAGATACATTTAATAAAAGTGTTGTCCAAGGCATATTTTATGATCAAGATTATACAAATGATAGCAAGAGATGCAATGGAGAAGAAGAATTAGATACAATGGATAAATGATCAATGAGATTCATGATTTTGTAAACTTGTTAATGATCATTGCAATTTTTTTTTTGAAAGTTATTAAAAGAAATGATCATGAGAAGATTAAATTTTGTAAATCATTTGGGAATACGAGGAGTTCACAAGAGGAAACGATGACTAGAAGATGTAGTCAAATCTCTCATATCTGAAGACCAAATTGTTGATGAACAAATGACTCAAAGATTAGAAGATGACACTGTGCCTACCTTGACAAGGCCAATATCTCACCTTTATCTTTGATGTTATGGGCTTCAAATTATCACTTTTGTAAAAGTGACTTATGTCACTTATTGTAACCACAAGTTAGAATTTGAACTTCACTCTTGTAAAAGTTAGATAAATCATAACTTGCCTTCAAAAGGGTAGTTATTTGAAGTAGTCACTTGGGTAGTTTTATTAAGTGGTTACACCAGTTGGTTATTCTAAGTGGTTATACTAAGTAGTTATGCATGGTAGTTCTTCTCTGAAGCCTATAAATACAAGGCCATTTCATTGGTAAAAGAGACTCTTACAGAGTAGAGATTTTGGTGAACTTTTGGTTTTCACATTTTGTACTCGAAGCTTTTGAACTTGTATATTTTCAAAAGAATAATAAAGAATGCATTTAATTCATATGTCTTGAATGTGTTTCTAAATTATTATTATCAATTTCTCATATGTTAAATTGATAATCCCTTGTGTATCTATGTGATCCATTGATTTTTCAGTTCAATGATATATGTAAATGATGAAACACAATCATACCCTAGTATCTTGGTTTGAATGTGATAAGATAACCCATTTCCTCGTATGTTGAGATTCATTATCGTTCTTTTGTCATTGCATATCAAACTTGTGCTTAAATCCCCTTGTAATGGTCATTTATTGACGAATCTCAATGTGTATTCATATGCCTACCATTGGGTTTTCTGTTATTCACCTTTCTTTAGTTTTCTCTCCTTTTTGTACTTTCAGGTTAAAAGTATACAAAAATACCAAAATACCCCCATCTTATGAGGGAGCTTCCCCTCTCAAATGTAGAGGAAGATTGTGGTCTTGTTGCAATCTCTCCAACTGTTGGCACTGTTGTCACTGCTCTTCGGGCGAAAAGGGTTAGATTTGGAGAATCAATTGCAATGACAAATCTGTTTACCAACACACACAAAAGATAGAAAAGGAACCCATAATAATATTCCTAGATTGGACAGTCTCCTTCCATGTCTATGTTGACACCTCTAGTATAGCTATAGGATTAGTCCTTGTGCAAACTCATGGTAATAAAGATCACCCATTTTTCTTTGTTAGTTAGAATATCTCTCAAGAACAATGAAACTATGAAACCATAGAAAGCGATGCCTTAGCCATGGTATACACACTACATGATTTTGCTACTATCTATTGTCCACACCTTTTACCTTATACAAAAATCATAAACCTTTGAAATTTTTACTCAACAAAATATTAATTCAAGGGAATCTATAAATGTTTATTGTTTCAAGAGTTTAATTTTAATATCATGGTAAAAATCAAGATGAATAATCAATGTCCTAATTGTTTGTCAAGAATTGACCTAGTAGAGGAGACAAATGAGGCCAAGGAAAATATCCTTCACACACATTTATTCAAAATTACTATAGTACTAAAGGACCTTAATGTCATGGGCATACTACTCTCTACTGGTGAATACCCTAATAATATATGGGTATGCAACAAACAACTCTTATTACAAAATTCAATTCCATTTACAATGATAGGAGTGTCAAGTACAAAAAATGAAGAGTTGAAATTCTTCAAAGTGTTGTCTATGAAAATGAATGATAGGATATCTTAAGGGAAACACTTGAAGGAATAGTCAAATGACATATCCACAAAGAAGCCATTACTATAAAAGGTCCTGCTGGCTATTCTTTGCTAACCTATGCTACACAAAGATGCTAAATTGTAGACCAAGAACTACAATATTTACCAAAGGATAATGCAACCCACCATAAGGGATGAAATGTCCCTCCAACTAGTTCTAGTCTTTTAAAAAATGGGCTATCAATTTTATTAGACCCAATTACCCTCTAACATAACTCTCAAATGATCGTTCATAATCATTGGCATAGACTACTTGACAAAATGAGAAAAGGAAAAACCTACCAAAGATTATAATTCATACTGCTACAAAATTCCTTTATCATAATATCATTGGTAGATTTGGTTTTTAATTGAGCTTAACAAGTGATCAAGGTAAGATTTTAGTGAATAAGGTGATCAAATAATTACTATACAACTTTATGATAAACCATAAACAAAGTACACCATATCACTTGCATGCCAATAGGGCTTGCAACACACTCAATAAAATAAAGACTACAATAACCAAGATTTATAATGCTAATATAAAATAAGACAGCTTTAAGATACCGATACCGCTCTTGGATTACTAGATGACCCATAAATGGTCCACCATGTTTACTCCCTTCAAGCTAATTTATAGGTTCGAAGCTATCTTACCTATAAATTTCATTATCCACAATCTATGCATGACACTCACATTGAGGTTAACAAATGACAACTCCATAAATCAAAGGCTTGCCAAACTACACAAGTTGCATGAAGCAAGACAACTTGTAGAACATCATTAGTTAATAGAAAGAAGGTAACAAAAAACAAGGCATGACCACCATATCAAGTCCAAGTTTTTTTAGATCAATGACATGTGCTCTTATAAGATAGAAAATATAAGAATTAAAGAAAACTAAAAGTCTGGTGGCTTAGACCTTACCAAATCAATGATATTTTAGATTCTAAAGCAATAAAGTTACAAAAACTATGTCAACAGAGCCCACCTTAAGCACTATAATACCAATCTAGAGTAGAGTTGGCTAGATGATAAGCTAACATTCTAAAAGTGGGGATGATATAGCAGGATAAAGGTAGAGCTTGTATAGTCAACAAAGATCATACTATAATTCACCAAATGGAGGTTGTTGAAATTCTAAGCAAAGGGATATCATCTACAATAGTAGTAGTATATATAGGTCACATCCCATTGGATAGAAATTTGTATAAGTAAATATGTCATGTAAGAGAGTTTGTAAGAAGATAGGTAGATGAGATAGGAGATATAAGAGAATAGATAAAGATAGAGATAAAGAATATGATTTGTAACGAGATATAAGCCATATAATAAAGGAAAATCCACACACACACACACACACACATGTAGATATATATAGGGAGTTCTACATATAATTTTTTATGGTTTGTGAGTACCATGTATTCTATATTTCTTTGAACTAATAAAGGTATAGTTCGAATTAACTTAGTAGACCCTTTGTATGACTAAGCCTTGGGTGTAAATACAATGTACAAAAATTACTTGGGGATCTAAATTTCATTCTATGCATTTTTAAGTAGTAATGTGGAGGACTCTTTAATATCTTTCTTTTCTTTAATATAAAGGGATTAGAGATGAAGTGACATCATGGCCACTTTGACTCTACTACCATCCAATCAAGGATAGCTTTCAACATGGTATAATATTAGTTTAATTTTTTATTAATTAAAAAATCATGATATTAAGAAAATTAGTTAATGACCTTCCAATAATAAATGAGTTATCCTTACAAGGTGTTGTTTTTTAAAATTGACTCTTCACTTGACTTTTTTATGTATTTTTGTGTAGATTAAAAGTACACTTTTTTGTTTTAATTTTTTCACATTAAAAAAGACATCACAAAACTAATTAAAAACACACTTTTTTGTTTTTTATATTTTCACATAGAAAAACATATCAACAAACTAGGGGAGAGGGACCAGTAGTCATTAGGGCCAACTTCGTCAACATGTAGTCATCACATGAAATATTATAAGACCTTTTTTTTTAGAAATGTAAAATGGAAACTTAACTATCTTCAACTAAGGTTTGAAGATGTGACTCATTATGCAACTCACCAAAATAACACCTCTAGTGCAGAGTGTCCAAAAAGTGACTTTTAAAAGATTTGACCAAAACTTAATCTAAATGCTTAGTAGTTGAATAAAAAAATATCATTTGTAATTAGTACAATATTGTATTTTTATGTAAAATATAACTTTTATATCCAACATCAAAGGACCAATAGTTGAACACAAAAAATATTTGTTGTTAAAAACAATATATTATTATATAAAATATAAGTTATATTGAACATAAAATGACCAATTGTTGAACACTAAAATCTTTGGAAAACCCCTCACATTTCATGGGAAAAAACAAGGTATTTAGGTATTGTGTTCACCTTTTATATTTGTGATAAGACAAAAATATTAATATGAAATACTCTTGCTACCCTAATAGTTGTACACACAAGAATAATATTTTTTCACTATGATAACAGCACTTGTTATTGTGAGCATCTTATTTTATAAATGACACACTTATAATGGATAGCTATGATATTTTATTCAAAACAAACAATGCTTTATTTCACTTGTTAATGAATGTATTTATGTCTTTTTTATATAACATTTATAGATTCTCTTGTGTTCAAGTATTGGTCCATTTTGACCAACATTTGGTATTTTTTTATTTACATGTGGATTATTTATTTACAATATATAGTATAAATATGTGGCAAGATTGACAATTATAAGCATAATTGTTATAACGACTATTGAACCTTGTACAACTACTAACCCCTCTCCCCTAATTAATTAATAACTTTTCAACACTAAACAAATTATAACACTGATTTTCCAGCATATTCCCATAACTTTTTCTGTGATTTTCCATCACAGCCACACAACTATTTTGTTTTGTATTTTTATTCAAAGTAAGGAAAACAATGTTATAAAAAAGTAATTATCTAAGGACTACTCACCAATAAATGAGTTAAAGGCATCGCTCGTTTTCCATAGCAACCCGCAACCTTTTGAATCTCTTGTACTTTGGCTTGAGTTGAAGTCGACAACACCGGCCTCGACTCATCTAAAATTCATTACTTGAAGCGAAAAGCGAACCTCAGAGATTCTGACTGGGTTGTACGGCACAGTGCTGATCAGAGCAAGACGATGAGGTTCCGGTCTTACTTTCCTATTCTTCTCCTTTTCTTTGTAATGAAAGTTTCATCTGTGATATCTTACACTTGGCCTTCCTGCAATAATGACTCAATTTACAGCGACGGCAGTCCATATTCTGGTAATCTGAATCAAGTCATGAATGATCTGCTCAGAAATATACCTCAAAGTTCAGGGTTTAATACCTCTTCCTTTGGTCAAACGCCCAACAAGGTCTATGGCCTTTTGCAGTGTATTGGGAACGTATCAATAAAAAAGTGCTCAGACTGTGCACAAAACTCAAATAATTCTTTTGAGGAAGTTTGCCCCAACTCCATAGGTGGATTGATATTGAAGGATGACTGTTTTCTGCGCTATGACAACTATAGTTTCTTTTCACAACTAGATAACGTCCCAGAATATGATTGGTTCAAAGGTGACATTTCAGCCAATATCGATGATTTCAAGACTACAACCTCTAGTCTTCTCTATAATCTGTCTACTTTAGCTTACAACCCTGCGAATAAGGGATTCTCTATGGGATCAGCCAACTATTCCAAATCTAATAGTGTATACGGGTTCGTTCAATGTTGGAGAAGTTTATCCATCAAGGATTGCAAAGAATGCTTGTTTCGGGCAAGGAATATTCTGGAGGATTGTTGTTCTGGGAAAGAAGGAGCCCAGGCTATGTCAAAAAGCTGTATGGTCAAATTTGACATATCCAAATTTTTCGACATTACACAGTCATCACCGCTTCCAACGCCTCCTTTCCCAGAAGCTTCTCCGCCGATTACAAAAGGCCCGATCCAGCCAAAGAGTAAGTATAGCCAGTTCTTCTAGTATTTGTTGGATTTATACTCTTGAATATGTTCATATTGAAAACAATCTGAATTGCAGAGAAATCCTTGAAAATATTACACATAATTTTTGGAGCTGCCGGAGGCCTGACTCTGGTGTTGATTATTTGTTTAATTGCAATGGGAAAAAGACTGAGACCTGCCGTATTTGCTAGGCCAGATACTCAAATTACGTCCCACGTAAAAGGTGCCGCTGCCAATTTCAATTTTGTATTTTGTTTTCTTATCTGTTAGCTTTATTATGACATTAATTTTTCTAAGCTTTTCCAGTTTTATTCCTCTACAGGAAGGCATGGATATTTCCCAGAATCGGGTTTTCTCATACATGACCAGCAACATTTTCTCATCAGCTTAGAGGAAATGGCAGAAGCCACACAAAATTTTCATGTAAATAACAAACTTGGAGAGGGAGGCTTTGGAGCAGTATACAAGGTGGGACTATAATCTATCATTGACCTCAACTAACATTGAAGTCATAGATCAATTAGGCTATTTGGGAGAATTTCTTAATGGGCATGTGGAGCTCTAATTTTGTTTGATTTTTCAGGGAACGACTAGAGATGGAAAGGAAATAGCAGTTAAAAAGCTTTCTGGCAGATCTAGCCAAGGCGATAGAGAGTTTATGAACGAAGTGAAGCTGATGGCCAAGCTTGACAACCGAAACCTTGTGAAGCTATTGGGATGTTGTATTGAGGGAGATGAAAGATTGTTGGTTTATGAATATTTTCCTAACAGGAGTTTGGACACTTTTATCTTTGGTAACTTACATTTCTATCTATATTTACTTAGTATTAATATTACAGAGTTGTTTGAAAGAAATTATAAAAGTGATACATGGAATTGTGGTTACAGATAAAGAAAAGCGCAAACAGTTAGATTGGGAAAAGCGTTTTAACATTATCTTTGGAATTGCCCGAGGTCTTCTCTACCTTCATGAAGACTCAGAACTGAGAATCATTCACAGAGATATTAAAGCAAGTAACATTATGCTCGATGATAAACTCAAACCTAAAATAGCAGACTTTGGTTTAGCGAGACTTTTCCCTGGAGAAAAGACGCTAACACAAACACAATTAGTTGCAGGAACATAGTAAGGACTCAGATGATGCATCTGTGTGATTCTGATTTCAAATGATGCTAATTATTATATTTTTTCTGTAATTAGTTGAGTAGTGTTCTTTTTATGTGGTGTAGCGGTTACATGGCCCCAGAGTATGTAATGGGTGGACAGCTTTCAGTTAAGACTGATGTTTATAGTTTTGGGGTGCTATTGCTTGAGATTGTAAGCGGAAGGAAAATCACACATTGCAATCTTTCCCATCAAACCGAGAATCTGTTCGATTGGGTAACAAACCTCATTTATTACTAGTCAGTAGTCTTCAGTAATGGTTATATAGGAGAGACACTAAAGTTAAAAAGAATTGATGGTGTATGATGTAGGCATGGAGACTATATAGAGGAGGAGATGTTTTGCAGATGGTTGAATCAACAATAGTAGAAAGTTGCCAGCCGGAGCAGTTGCTACGATGCATTCATGTTGGTCTTCTGTGCGTACAAGCTGGTGCGACTGTTCGTCCAGATATATGGAAGGTGACTGTGATGATCTCCGGCGATGCAGTGATGTTGCCCAGTCCAATAAGGCCTTGCATTGTCAATGTTTCAGAATCGAAAGTATTAGAAGGGCACACCGACATGGTTGCATCTGTAAACGAAGCCTCTGTTACCAAGATGGAACCGAGATAAGCAGGAGTTATAATACCAGAAATTACTGATTTGGGATCATGATCACAAAGAGTTGTTTAATGTGGCCCTAATTTCGTGGCAAATTGCCCTAACAACATTCACGGACATTTTGACGCTGAAAGCGTGTGTTATTTGAAAAGCACAACCTATCTTTCAGGATCAACGGTTCAGAAAAGACGTGCAAGACGAGTGACTGCCATCAAGCACAGGAAAAATAATGATAGAGTAGTTGTGTACTCACCCGCTTTCCGTGAGCCTCGAGTTTGCCACTGTAAAAGATAAGATATGATATAAAGTTTATCAATGTCGGCCTTTTTTTAGGTTTACAATATGTTATGAAGTTTATTAATGTCCTTCTTCTTTCTTCTTTTCTTTCTTCTTCTTTCTTTTTTTTTTGGTGAGAGCTGTTTAAATCAGAGTGGTCAAGCTTATATTTCTAGGGTAAAAAGTGTTAATCATTTATAATAGACTGATATTTTTTAGGCTTAATATGTTGTTTAAGATGCATAAAATATAAAGTTTTTATTAAAATAATCTAAATATTAAAATACATTTATTTTTTATTCTGTTTATTATTATTTTATAATATTCTTTGTAAAATAATTTTCTTTTACATATAATAATATATTAAAATTTTGTTATAGAAATTATTCTAAAATTCATAAAAAATATTTTAAAAAAATAAATATATAAACTTTAATATTTATATTTTATTTATTATTTTGTATTCTATTTTTTATAAAGTAAATTTTTAATAGATAATAAAACATAAAAATAAAATTTAAAGAAAAATCTAATTAATATTAATATTTTAGATAATTAAAAAAATATATTAAATAACTTTTAATCAATGAATGATTTTAAAATTTTGATTATTGATTTAAAAATATTTAATAAATATACAAATTTCATATCTATCATTTAATTTAATTTTTTTGATATATGAAAAGATGACCAAAACGTGAGGTCATATTAATTTGAATAATCTCAATAAAAATTCATTCTTATCATATTAAAGAAAGTCTTTATTATTAAATAATATATTTAATTTTTTTTTTTTTAATTACTGATTAAAAAAGTTAAGATAATTTTAGTGATGTTTTACATTAAAAACATGAACTTCCATGACCTACGATATCAAAAATTGATTAAAAAAATTATATGATCAAAATCATACATACATACATACATACATACATACATACATACATACATACATACATATACATATACATACACATATACATATACATATACATATACATATATGTGAGAATGCATATATGAGATTATGATTGTAAAGAAATAACAATTTGTTTGGCAAAGCAAGCTTTTCCCAGGGAATTTAGTTACTTGGCTAAACCTATCTTGGTGAGATGCTTATAGACTCACACCTAACTTGAAACCAAGATTTGCTTCAGTGAATTTAGTTAGTTGGCTAGAACTACCTCGTTGAGACAATTATAGACTCATGCCTAACCTAAAACCAATAAGAGAAACTAAAAAATTATTTAAGTCTAGCTTAGAAGGTACCATGAGAAGATATAAAGTAAATACATTAGGGAAGTGAGGTAAGGATAGATGAAAAAAGAAATACATTAGGAAACAAAGGTAAATACACTCTTCAATGAATATTTTAGAGAATAGATGAAAAAACAAATAGACTAGGAAACAAAGGTAAATACACTCTTCAATAAATAGTTTAAACCTCATGGAAGCCTCCTTTGATAATCTAAACACATTCTTCTACCCCATGGGCCATCTAATACTCCATGAATATCTAAAAGGTTTGCCCTTGAATTGCCTTTACGAGATATTTTTATGCAAGGAGTCTATTCTATTGTTAGGGCATTATACCCTTGGTCTAAGCAACTAACCCTTCAAATCCATCCAAAACTATGTATAAGTGGGAATCATTATTAATTTACTATCATATGTTTTAAAATTAAAAAAAAAAGTCTTTGCACCATTTTTCTATTAGGTAATTTGGACATTACAAATAGAATGTGATAAAATCAAACTTAGACAAATTTAGGTGTCTACACTATCCATTTATTGTCACTACTAAATTTTTGACACATAACGTCCACCATTATTAATTTGTAAACGTCCACAAGATCACTTTTAGAATATGGTGAATGCTATATGATGATATAAAAGAGATCTTAAATTTTTGTATTAATATATAAAATATAGTATTAGTATAAAGTGGGATCTCAACCATGAAATTTTTTCAAGAATAAAATTCAATCATTCATACTCAGTGACAAGTACAACTATTGGAATAAGTCATCTGTCAAATATTTAAAAAAAAAATAAAAAAAAAATCATAATTAAAACAACATTAATATTTTTGTACAAATTGTACAAAATTTTCAAGATTTGGCAACATGTAAACATGGCAAACACTAAGAACTAATATATCATATGATGCAATATCATGAAATCATTTTCATTAAGGTCATCTAACAAGACCTTGAGATAAGAAATAATTCATGTAGGGAAGAGGATCCAATAGTTGAGCACCCTAATTTTGTGCTTCTCAAAATTCTACATGGAAATTTCAACTCACTCCCAATTGTTTATAGTAGCTTATTTGGCAAGTCCCCTCCTTATTGTAGACATCTAAAACTTGCATAGCTAATTAAATGGATTTTATTAATTTAATCATCATTTATTCGCCTATTAATTAGAATAAGGTTTAATTAACATTAACATCCCTATTCTTCTAATTGACCTACTAATCAAAGTAAAGATTTGATTAATTACCCTATTCTTCTAATCTAACCCATTAATTAAACTAAGGTTTGATTAAGTACCCTTTACCCACTTAATTGAATAAATCTTATTTATTTAATTAATAGCCTTTTTTCCTTTTAATTGAATTTACATTTGATTAAAAATCCCTTTGCATTTAAATAAATCATTATTTATTTGTGAATAGTCCCCCCACTTGCAAAATCCTACAAATGCAAGTTGCACCCCTTTTGGCTAAAATAAATATTTTATTTTATCTAAAAATGCCTATTTTCCTCCACTTGCAATCTCCTACATTTCTCATTAGCATGTTAATATCCTTCGAGAACCTATCTTATCCTCTCATTATCCTAATTAATCCATTTATTCTTTCCAAGGTTGCACACACATGTGTGAGCACATATCCCCCTTCTCCATAGGACATTTGTTCTTCCCAAGATGTACTCACACATGTGGGACCACATTGACCTTTACACCTTCTCCCCCTTGTGACACTTGTCACAAGGCTAAACCTTAAAATTTGGGACCACATTCCCCCTTCAATCTTAGCCCTTGATCAATATTCAATCTTGACCATTTGTTTTCAAGCCTTCAACTCTATAAGATGAGCCCTTGTCTCATATCAAAGGATCCCAATATCCACTTTATGCATCCTTATTATAGTTGTTTTGCAGGTTATCAAGAAGCTCTCATTGTGCCTCTCTCAAGCACTAGGCCATCTTAATTGCATCATGTTTAGATTCTATCATATTAATCATTTAGCTTAATTGCACACATTCCATAGAATTCTCATCTTCATCCTAGCTTAATTACAACATATAATCTTTCAATTTGGAAACACACCTCCACCTTGCATATCATCTTAGTATCAATAGTTTTGATCATTTAATCAACTAGGACCTTAGTTACATACATTTTGATTCTAGTTTGTCATCCAAATCTTGTTCTTTACGTAGCCATCTTAAAGATCAAGTGGCCTTCCAATTGAGGGCCACCTTGAATCTTGAAGATCCTTGGAGATAGAGGACAATGAGATGGTTTTGAGAGATTTTGGTTAACTAACTTTGTTTTGTTGATTTTGATCTCTAAATGCAATATCCCATTGGTGTACTTGTCTTGTTTGTGTCTATTGTGCAGGTGCAATATTCTGAGCATATATTTTTGGTGCCCACTAAGGTTTGATTAAGAATCCTTTACCCACTTAACTTAATAAATCTTATTTATTTAAATAATAACCTTTTTCCCTTTTAATTGAATTTATATTTGATTAAAAATCCCTTTGCATTTAAATAAATCATTATTTATTTATGAATAGTCCCCCCACTTGCAAAATCCTAAAAATGCAAGTTGCACCCCTTCTGGCTAAAATATATATTTTATTTTATCTAAAAATGCCTATTTTCCTCCACTTGCATTCGTCTACATTTCTCATTAGCATGCTAATTGGTGCAAAAGCACCTAAGGGTTGGAATGCCCTTAACCAGTTTTGGCTTTTGAGACCTTCCAGTGGTCATGTACAGATATAAGGACTGACTCTAGTCCATTTGAGTGGTTGTTTAGTTGCTTTTTTTAGAATTTCTCTTATCGGCAAGACCTACCCCGATCAGCAAGCCTTACCCCAATGAGGTTGTCTGCATTTGGAGTAGTTGTATCGGATATCAATGGAAGTGGTTTCAAGCTACCTCGATGACCCGATGCGAAAGCATAGGCTTGGAGTATTGTTATTGGGTATCGGAGGGAGTATTTTCATGTTACCCCGATGACCCGATGGGAAAGCATTGGCTTGGAGCGTGTTCGCTGGATGAAGTATCGGAGATCAGTGAGAGTAGTTTCACCCTACACCGATAACCTGATGAGACCGTCATCGCTTGCCAACTTGTCATCGGGTATCAGAAGGAGTTATTTAGTGTTACACCGATGAAATTGTTTTCCTGTGATCGGTTAATGGGTGAGCGAGTCCAGGAAGATCGAACGATTGTCGCTATACTGCTATGGCAAGATGCACGAATTTTATCTCCCACGACTTGGCGACCAAGGTGGGACTCGGTAAGAGAGAAGCTCAGGAAAGTTAACGGGTGAGAAATTCTGGGAAGATTGGATGATTGTTGCTATACCATAATGGTGAGATGCACAAAGTTTATTCCTTGAGACTTGGCTACCATGGTGGGACCCAATGACAAAGAAGAGTTTCATTCCAAGCGGTTAGTAAGGTCGTGCTAACGTGACAAGGTAGGGACCCTGGAGCCAATCAAGGGGTGCCACGCGGCAGAGTGCAAAAAGAGAGATTGAGCAAGATCGGACGAGTGGGATAGCTGTTTGGTTGTCTTGTCGATGACCTGATGGAAATGGCCAGGAAGCAGAGGAAAGCATCGGCCATCAGATGAAGGGATTTCTTGCTATCCCGACACCTGATGGAAAAGTACAAAGTGGTGTTTGTCACCATCGGACATCGGTAACTCGGTTCTAATGTTACACCGATAACCCGATGGAAAGTGCGCAATGGAACCTATGAGACAGTTGCAATTGGAAACCGCTGGTAATGAGATTTATCTCGTCCAATAGGAGAAGTTCATAATGGAAGAGAAAATGTATAAAAAGAACCAATGACCATCTATAAGAGGTTGATGGTTGAGACATTGATTGTCGATTGCCTCAGAGAAAATGATTGTTTGTTTTTCTGAAATGCAATAGAGAATTCCATTTTCTGGTTTCCAATCAGAGTTTACTTTCTATTCATGATTTGCAATAATAAGTTAAAAATCTCTAAAGTTCTCGTATGCTATTAATGTAAAGCTTCTTTTCTCTATTCTGTGAGTTGCTGGCTTGAACCCGTGCATAAACTCAAATTCTATAAATAAAGTTTTCCTTTTTAGTTTTTGTTCTCTGTTTGCAATAAACACATGGCTCTAACTTGAGACTCCACATGATCATTGGAGATTGTCAAGAAGAGACAATTATGTACTGTAGGGTTTTATTGGTAAGAGTCCAGGAGATGGCATTATCTATTCCTGCAAACTGGCCCTAGGCGAGCTTGGTGATAGTTCGACTGTTGGCATTTTTGTTGTTTATGTTGTGATTGTCATTGATGGACACACACTTGTATTGAGATCCCCTTTATATGTATGAGCTAGAGCTCAACCAGTATTTGTTCCAATCGGTATGTTGTATTCTAGTATTTAGACTGTTGGTGATTTTATAGAATGTGTTTCCCGGTCTGAAGCGACATGTTGACCCCAAGCGGTTCATAGATCTCAAGCGGTACGAGGGAGCAAAGCAGCACAACACATTCTTACTAGTGTTCATTTTTGTATGAATTGGTAATACTCTGTGATGAGTTACCAACTAGTATTTTGTGATGAGTTACCAATCCACCAATTGTTTAACGGTGCCGACACATTGACGGTGCTTTTTGTGTCATGTTACTAAGTATGTCTAGATTCATTGAACCTAGGAAATTGTAATGTAATTCTATTGGACCGACATGAAATCAGATTCCTTTAAAAGGACATCATTTCTAGGGTTTTAAGTTGTTGCTAAAAGGGTTAATGTTGTGCTAGGGTTTAAGGTGGATGTTGAGTTGTTGTAAGAACGATCTTACCTGAGAAGATCAAGTTGTAACTGAGAGAGAGATAGAGAAGACTGAAGTAATGCTGGAATGCATTAACTGTGAGCAATACTAGATCTAACCAAGTAGTTTGTGGTATTAGATAGATCAAACACTTATTGATTACTCACATCTTTGACAAGTCTGTAGCCCTTAACCGGGTAGGCCTCAAAGCCTTTGTAAAATCCTCTAACAAGGTGGTTCACTTCTATGAATCTAAAATCCTCTAACAAGGTAGTCTTTAATCGGACTTATCTCCTAATAGAGATTGAGATTCCTAACAGGATCTGTTCTGGTGAAGAACATTGTATGACCTTAACCAGTATGGTTTCTATTTTGCAGATAGTGACTTGTGAGTTCCATCTCACCGTGGTTTTTCCCATTTGGGTTTCCACGTCAAATATCATGTGTTATGATTGTATTACTTTTGTGGGTGAATTCTTTATTTTCATTTTGGTTTGCATGTGTGGTAATCGGTCTCTCTGTTAAACTCCATTACCGGTTTATCTTCAAACTATTTAAGTATTTTAGTGCAGTGATTTTTGGCATACTAATTCACCCCCCCCCCTCTTAGTATTCATCAATTGGTATCAGAGCCTACCTTTCTATAAGTTTAACCACTTGGAAAGAGATATGGGGGAATACACCTTGAGGGAACTTACTCAATGGCTCACTCAGTCTGAGCAAGCCTATGATGATCTTATGGTCAAATACAAGGCATCTCAAGCAAAAAGGAGAAAACATGCAGAAAAGTTGATGGAGCTATTTGAAAATAGTTCTGCAGATGAAGCAGATATGGAAGCCATGATAGAAGAAGTAAATAAGTTGAATGAATCAAATTCCAATCTGAGAAAGGAGTTGGAAGGACTAACTATTCAGTTTAGTCAAGAGCTTGAGAATGGGAGAAAAGCTGAAGATCTGGTAAAGGACAGAGATCATGAGATCTCCAAGTTGAAACAAGAGATTAGTGCACTAACTGCTCGCCTTCATGAGAGCAGAATGGAAAAGGAAGACATGCAAGGTGAACTGAACATAGCCATCTCTGAAAATGCAAGCCTAATGGAGACAAATACTGCTATTTCCAAATAACTCTCTGAGTCAAAGGAAATACTTGCTAAGTTTAGCAAAAGTACTGTTAAGCTAGAGCAAAAGCTTGAGTCATCTAGGTCAGTAAAGAATACCAATGGACTTGGTTTCTCTGGACATGAGGAAGGAGAATCCTCAGGTACAAATGCAGAAGCATCAAAGAAGCAAAAGACACTCAAAGGAAAAGTTAAGAAAAGATTCAAACCTGTTTGCTTTAACTATCTTAAAGAAGGACACACTGCCAATGTATGTAGGAGCAAAGCCTACAATAACTTTCCTTTCTTTATTAACAATGTACCTAGATCCATCAAGTTCAATGGTCATTGTTATGCATGCAACAAGTTTGGGCATAGAGCATTTGAATGCAGGTCTATGATGGATAACACTGGAAGATATCCTCAAAGGACCCAAGGAACTGGTCTTGAACCTTTTGTGAAACGGAACCACAACCGGTTTAATGTCTTCAATCATCAGTCGAGAAGCGGTGACCATCAAGCGGCAACCAGATGGAGAGAAAATTGTATGATCTGTCATGGTCATGGTCACATTGCTACAACATGCAGAAGGAAGAATGGAAACATGTAAAATGGACCCTGGAGAGCACCTAGATTGGTTTGCTATCACTACAACAAACCGGTTCACATTGCAAGATTTTGCAAAAGCAGAAAAAGTATATCTGATGATATACCGGTCACTTAGGAAGGAGAAATTGATGTTGAAATAGTTCAAATGGACATGAACAAAACTTGGAGGAAGAAACCAACAATGTTGGAAGAGGAACCGATATCCGCACCTAGTGTGGAAATATCAGAACTGGCAAACTAAGCCTCAAAAGGCTTAGGGGGAGCAAACAACGAAATTCTTTCGAACCCTTGATTTACACTGATAAAAGACCTTAACCGGTATGAGATACCTGTCGCTTGGCAGAAGATCAGAAATGGTAAAAAGGCAAATTCGGGTTTATGCCCTAATAGAGGAGCATTAATGACAGTAGGTGAGAGACATGTATAAAAGCATTTTTCAAATCATTTCTCACTATCTATTTTTGAGCGAAGAGAAGTTTTTCAAGTGCAGAACAAAGAAAAGGTGATTTAAGCTTAGATTTCAAGAAATTGAATAATCTTGAAGGTGATTCAAATTTAGTTTGCAAACGGTTGTGGAGAACACAAAGCGGTGATTTGGCAACTGATAGAGAGTGGAGTGAAGCTGAATCAGGAAGCCCTAAATTCGTGTTGTAAAGGTATTTTTTGTGTTCTTGAAATACTCAATAATGGCTTCCACATCCCATACCAGTTCTAGTACATCCATTGAGTTGGAAAGTTTTTAGAGGAAGTCCAAATATAATGCCTTATCACAAATTCTGGCTGGAGTCATAGTTGAAGAAGGAATTTCATATTATATTGATTGCAAAATAGAAGACCTAGGGTCTTTAGCTATTCACACCCGGTTAGGTTTATTTTGCGGCAAGGAGAAAAAGATCAAACCGGAGTTTAGTATCCTAGAGAAGAAGAAACTCCATAATGCAGTATACTTTCTGGAAGATTTTACGGAGGATCATATCATGATCATCTTGAGTAGAGTCCATGGTGACAAGATGTACCTGGAGAGGATGCATGATATCACACCTCAGACAATTCATGCAGTCACCGGTTTCTGTAACACAGGGGAAGTGCCAGCCCTAAGAATAGTAAGCAAAACCAAAATGGCCAAGCTCACCAGTTCAACAAGTGACTCACAGTGTATGACAATTAATCCTATCAAGGATGATTTGGTGAAATACGCCTGCATGGTGATAGGCTACAGAACATTCTCAGCCAGTAGGATTAATTTTGTATCTGCTGCAGTGGTAAATGCTGCTTACCGGATGATTAAAGAGGATGCATCATTTGACCTATGCACCGGTATGCAGAGGCAACTCCTGTTGAATCTAAAGGCAATCAAATAGGACAATGCACTGAGGTTTAAGTTTGGACAACTACTGGTAGGGTTGTTCTTCCATTTCCAAGGGTACTTTCCTAGAGTAGGAGATGACTAGTGGTCTCGTGACCAACCGATAACCAAGTAGATCAAGGAAAGCATACAAGCCATTGGAACCAGTTACCCTGAAGTCCTGAACAAATATTTTGATGAGTTCAGAAGAAAGATGAGTCAAAGGGTAAGGATCTCAGGTGATATCATTAAGAAATATGAAGATGACATTTGTTTCACCATTCAGGTGGACAAATGCTTAATGGAGGCTATTGAGCCTAGAATGGAGGAAGTGGAGCCAATGGGCTATGAGGTTATGTATGACATGCTGGAAGGGTATGCCTCAACCCTTATTGCCTCGTCTCTTGATCCTAAGGCTAAAAGGACCGGAACCTACTTGGAGAGGATTGCACCGACTGAAGAACAATCTGTTAAGAAAGGAAAAGAATCGGTAGCAAAGAAAGCAAGGTAGTGCCTGCAGCATCGGCACCGGCTATCACTGCAACTCCAAGAGTGACCAAGCGGTCACCTGCAAAGAAGAAACTGGAGGTGACATCGACAAAAGTCTTTGAAAGAAAAAGGAAGACTAAGACAAATGAATTGGACTCTGAAGAGACCAAGTCTGATGAGAAGCCAAAGAAGGCCAGACAGACAAAGAAACTAAAGAAGAATGAACCGGCAGCATCCGCACTAGTAAATATTGATATCTCCTCATACAAACCTTTGACACATTTTCAAAGGACAGTTAAGAATATTAGGAGAAAATTACTTCATGATTTAGTAGATTATTATGATGATTTTAGTGATGAGGAGAAGGAAGAAGTATTACAGGAAATCATTATTTATTTGTGCAAAAATGACCAGTTGCCATCAGAGATTAAATCTCAGACACCGGATTCTTTATTTAAAGTATTAGATAATAAATGGCGCACTACCATTGAAAAAGAACAGGAGATTAGGGAGAAAGACTTTTCACAGTACTTTCCTGACCTCTCACATTTAGAATTATTTGATGTCCTAGATCAAAATAAAGGTCTCTTCTTCACAAGGAGAAGAAGACACTAGCTGTCGGAGGGAATAATTGATGATGTTGAAAAAGACACTCATCAGCATATGAATCATGTTGTTCTAGCTCACAAAGCATGAATGGCCAACCTCCAAGTGGAAAAAGAACCGGTTATTTCCAAATCGGATGAAGTTTTTGATGAAGAAGGAAACCTGGTTGAAGAACCAATCGACACTATTGATGTCGATGCACTAGACATAGAAGATGTCACTCAGGACATACCTTCTGGGGAAATAGAACAGGGGCAACAAGCAGAACAGGGCAATGAGCAAGCCAAGGACACACAGGAAGCGGCTAAGGAATAGATAGAGAAGAAGAAGAGGGATGAAGATGAGAAAAAGAAGAAAGAGGAAGAGAAAAGAAAAGAGGAAGAGGAGAAATGAAAAGATGAAGAGAAGAAGAAGCAAGAAGATGATAGGAAGAAGAAAGAAGAAGAGGATAAGGAAGAAAAGAAGAAGGAAGAGGAAGAGAAGAGGAAGAAGGAAGAGGAAGAAAAGAGGAAGAAGGAAGAGGAAGAGAAGAGGAAGAAGGAAGAGGAAGAAAAGAGGAAGAAGGAAGAGGAAGAAATGAGGAAGAAGGAAGAGGAAGAAAAGAAGAAGGAAGAAGAAGAACAGAAGAAGAAGGAAGACAAAGCAAAGAAGAAGGAAGAAGAAGAAAAGAAGAAGAAAAGAAGAAGAAGGAAGAGGAAGAGAAAGAAGAAGAGAAGAGGAAGGAAACAGAGAGGAAAAAGAAAGCAGAGGAAGACAAGGCACAAGAACAGAAGTAGGAAGTTGAGAAAAAGAAGAAGGAAGAAGCATACAAGGCAATTGAAGCAATGAAGAGCACATAGATAGAGACTCCTAAGGCAACCGGGAGCCAAGCCAAACCGGCTGATATCTTGAGTCCTATTCATCTCCAGTCTGCAAGTGAGTCAGAGCTTATGCAGAGCATCAAGGCTGCCCAAGAGAACCTTGAAATCATACGAAGGAAAAAGGAGCAAGATATCATTCAAGTGGTTGTAGACACCCTTACCGGTTTGATCCCCGATACCAATCTTCCTAACATTGAATCATCACTAGCACAACTCAAACTACTATGTACTGTAGTGGATGATCAAGTGCAGAGCTTGGAAGAAGCAGCTGAGGCAAATGTCAAGAAAGAACATCAAAAGGCTCTTAACATTGCTCTGGTGAAAATGTTGAATGAGCTCCAGTCTGAACTTCTGAAAGACCAAAAGGATATAAGGGACGCTTTGGATGAGGGAAACTTGCTACTAAGCAAAATCTGTCAACCCCGTCTATTCTGCGATGATGTGCTAACTAAGAAGCAAAAGCTTCAAATGGACTTACGGTCCTACTTAAGCACATTTAAGCCTCCTTATGATTCCTTTGCAACTTATGGGCAAACCGTTCACTGGTTTCAGATCTAGTCAGGCAAGATGGAGCAAGAGATTAGTACATGGTCTAGGGATTTGCAGGAGCTTCAACTGGTTTTACTTCCACGACTGCAAATTCTTCATAAGTGTTATCTGAACCTGGATGCCCTGACAGTCACGCAGGAACTAAGCACAGTTGATGCAATGGAGGAACAGGTATCCCAGATGCAAATAGAGAAAGAAGTGGCAACCTCCCTACTTGAGTCCTGGTCTCTATCCATGAAACAATTTTTGAAGGACTATAAATTGGTTTTTGACAAATATTATTCATTGTTGTCATAAACTTTTTATATATATCAAATGGAAACAGGGTTATTCAGCGGTACTTTGTCATTGTTGGCAAAGGGGGAGAAGTATCTGGTTTTGGTTTTAAAATTTTGATCTTCTGACACAGGGGGGGAAGTATCTGGTTTTGGTTTTAAAATTTTGATCTTCTGACACAGGGGGAGAAGTATCTGGTTTTGGAATTTTGATATATGTTTTTCTATATGCTATATGGTCTGACATCTCAATGTTTATGCTTTGTATGCAAAATTGCTATACATTGTATTGATTAAGGGATAGTGTATATGCTTAGGGGGAGCAATTTTGTTAATGGCATGTTTTTTATTGTAAAACACTTAGACGTCAAAATTTTATTTTCCTAAGTGTTGCCATCAATGCCAAAGGGGGAGATTGTTGGCATTTTTGTTGTTTATGTTGTGATTGTCATTGATGGACACACACTTGTATTGAGATCCCCTTTATATGTATGAGCTAGAGCTCAACCGGTATTTGTTCCAACCGGTATGTTGTATTCTAGTCTTTAGACTATTGGTGATTTTGCAGAATGTGTTTCTCGGTCTGAAGTGGCATGTCAACCCCAAGTGGTTCGTAGATCTCAAGCGGTACGAGGGAGAAAAGCGGCACAACACATTCTTACCAGTCTTCATTTTTGTATGAACCAGTAATACTCTATGATGAGTTACCAATCCACCGATTGTTTAATGGTGCCAACACATTGATGGTGCTTTTTGTGTCATGTTACTGAGTATGTCTAGATTCATTGAACGTAGGAAATTGTAATGTAATCCTATTGGACTGACATGAAATCAGATTCCTTTAAAAGGACATCATGTCTAGGGTTTTAAGTTGTTGCTGAAAGGGTTAATGTCGTGCTAGGGTTTAAGGTGGATGTTGAGTTGTTGTAAGAACGATCGTACTTGAGAAGATCAAGTTGTAACTGAGAGAGAGATAGAGAAGACTGAAGTAATGCTGGAATGCATTAACTGTGAGCGATACTGGATCTAACCAAGCAATTTGTGCTATTAGATAGATCAAACACTTATTGATTACTCACATCTTTGACAAGTCTGTAGCCCTTAACCGGGTAGGCCTCAAAGCCTTTATAAAATCCTCTAACAAGGTGGTTCACTTCTGTGAATCTAAAATCCTCTAACAAGGTAGTCTTTAATCAGACTTATCTCCTAATAGAGATTAAGATTCCTAACAGGATCTGTTCTGGTGAAGAACATTGTAAGACCTTAACTGGTCTGACCTTAACCGGTCTGGTTTCTATTCTGCAGATAGTGACTTGTGAGTTCCATCTCACCGTGGTTTTTCCCATTTGGGTTTCCACATCAAATATCATGTGTTATAATTGTATTGCTTTTGTGGGTGAATTCTTTATTTGCATTTTGGTTTAAACATGTGTGGTAATCGGTCTCTCTGTTAAACTCTATTACTGGTTTATCTTCAGACTATTTAAGTGTTTTAGTGTAGTGATTTTTGGCATACTAATTCACCCCCCCTCTTAGTATTCATCACTGGCTAGGTGTCAGTAACTTGAAGGAGATAACTTGCAGGGGGAAGGAATTTGCTGAGAACTGGAAGAAGATCCAAGAAGCTATACGCCTAAAACTTAGATATTGTGTAACTGAAAGGAGTGTATTTGCGAAACCAAACAGGATGGGTGGTTTTACAATGAGAGAACATGTGTGTGTGTCTGTCCTACACCCCTACAATGATATAGTGAGAAAGCTTACTTTGTGAGCTTGAGGAAGGGGAGATAAGTAAACAAATGTTAGGGCAGTCCTTAGAAGTCTAAAGGGATAGACTTGGAACTCAGGAAGGGATAGAAGCAACCATCAAAGAATTCTAATTGATGGTAAACTAGGTAGCCTCCCTATCATATTGGTATCAGAGAAAGTTTAGACTTGGGAAGAAATTATTTGATGTCAGATACTGAATCAGTATGAGAAAATAGTCTCAGAATGGTGACTAATGCAGAGTTAGCCAAGAAGGTAGAAGACCAAGAAGAAGAAAATAGACTCTTGAAAGAAAGGTTGCTACAATTGGAGAGCAAACAAGACGTAGTTGAAGACAAAACTGAGAAAGTGACAATCAAGGTCAATGAGGGGAAAGGAAAAGAAGTTGTAGAAGAGGATATGACTCTTGAACTAGACCCTATTCTACCTAAAGAACCTTTCCTTAAAGCAATTAAAGCCTTAGAAGGAAAATCTTTAGGAGTGCCACTTTTTGTGGAAAAATGGAGCTGGAGGTAGTCCTAGAATGGATAGAGGAATTCGCGAATCACTTTGAGTGTGATGGAATCAGTGAGGCCCATAAGGTGAAGGTAGCTAAGTCTAGATTGAGAGGGGCAACTTTGACTTGGTGGAAGTTTATCCAAGAAGAGAGGCAAAAAGAGGGCAAGAACCCCATAGCCACTTGGAAGGGCATGTTATCCAAGGTGAAAGAGGCATACATCCCTGAAGATTATGAAATCCAGTTGCACAAGAGGAGACAAAACTTTAGGCAAAGAGATTTGGATGTGAGCAGCTACATTGAGGAATTTTAGAAGTTGTGTCTGATGTCCAAGGTGGTAGAGGGTGAGAGCATCAAGGTAGCCAGATACTTGAATGGCTTGAGATGGAATATTCAAGAGGAGTTGAGTTTTTTATGTCCTAACATTGTGCATAAGTGCTATCAATTGGCACTGAAGGTAGAGGAAAAGAGTAAAAAGAAGCAAGAACAAAGCAACAAAGGAAGAGGTAGAGGAAAAGATGGTAGAGGCCAAAGAGGCAGTTTTGGTGGAAGAGGAGCAAATCAAAGGTCCCAAGGAGACTCCAAACTTATAGAGAAAAGTGAGGATTCACATAGCAAGAGAAGCTATAGAGGAAGGGGATCATCAAGCAACCCATGAAGAGGTAGATCTAGGGGACCGAGAAGAGGGTCCTACTTCTCCACCATGAAGTGTTACAATTGCCAAAAGTTGGGTCACACTACCTATAGATGTCCAGGGAAATCCGCTTCATCTCAAGGAAGTGAAGGAAGAGTGACATATGCGCAAGAAGATGCAGAAAGAAGCAAGACACAAGATGTGAGCTTAGCTCCTGAAAATGGAGAAAATTTAATGATGGGAAGAGCCTTGATTAAGGAGCCAATCAAAGAAGAGCAACTCAAAGAAGAGCTTTGTTTAGAATCAAATGAAAGGTCCTTGGTAAGGTTTGTAGAGTGGTGATAGACTCGGGATCTACTCACAACATTATGTCAAAGGAAGCAGTAAGTAAACTGAAGTTGAAAAGAATTCCACATAGTAATCTATATAGGGTCACTTGGCTCAACAAGGAGGAGCATGTGGTAGTAAATGAACAAACATGGCTTGAGTTCAACATAGGTAGTTATAAGGATAAAGTCTTGTGTGACATCTTGCCTATGGATGCTTGCCATCTACTTCTTGGTAGACCATGGCAGTTTGACAAAAAGGCCATTCACAATGGAGAGAAGAACTCTTATTCTTTTCAAAAGGATGGAGTTACATACCATATTCAGTCCCTAAGTGATGAAGGAGAGAGCAGTAAAACTAAAGGCCCAAAGGCATTACTGGTAGGTGAAAAAGAGCTCATTAACATTCTCAAGGAAGGAGAAGGAGTGGGGTTTGCTCTTATAGTGAAACCAAATGAAGCAAAGCAAGAAAAGAAGGTTCAAATATGTCATGAAGTGCAATAGATACTAAACAACTTCAAAGCAATCATAAGTGATGGAGCACCAACAACCCTACCTCCTATTAGAGCCATAAGCCATCAGATTGATTTTATTCTAGGAGCGTCATTACCAAACAAAATGGCCTATAAGATGATTCTCAAACAAAAGAAGGAAGTGGCTAGATAAGTCCAAAAATTGTTAGACCAAGGGTTGATAAAGAAGAGCATAAGTCCTTGTGTTGTACCTACAGTGTTAGCACCCAAGAAAGGAGGAACATGGAGGCTATGCAAAGATTCAAGAGGCATAAATAGAATCACTATTAGGTACAGATTTCCTATTCCAAGAATTGAAGACTTGATGGATTGCTTGTGAGGTGCAAATTACTTCACTAAGATTGATCTCAAGAGTGGATGCCACCAGATCAGGATAAAGGAAGGTGATGAATGGAAAATAGCCTTCAAAACCAATGAAGGACTTTATGAGTGGCTTGTTATGCCATTCGGTCTTAGTTTTGTTCCCAGTACATTCATGAGACTCATGAATGAAGTGTTGAAATATTTTATTGGTAAATTTGTTGTTGTATACCTATATGATATCTTGATTTTTAGTAGAATTAAAGAGGAACATCTAGAGCATCTTAGTAATGTATTGCAAAAATTGTATGCTGAGCAACTAACAATAAACTTGGAGAAGTGTGAGTTTATGAAGCATGAACTTGTCTATCTTGGAGTTTTAGTTTCAAGAGGATATTTTAAGATGGACACATCAAAGGTGGAAGCCATCAGAAATTGGCCAACACCAAAGACAACAAGTTCAGTAATAAGTTTTCATGGTTTGGCATAATTCTACATGAAGTTTATCGGAGGGTTCAGTGAGATTTGTGCACCCATGCTGGATACCATCAAAGGAGGAGTTAAAACTAAGTTTCAGTGGACCAATGCAGCTAACAAAGGGTTTGAAATTTTGAAACAAAAGGTAGCTACACAACCAGTACTCATTCTTCCTAGTTTTGATAAGTTGTTCACAATTGAATGTGATGCAAGTAATATAGCAGTTGGTGCTGTTTTGAGTCAAGAGAATAGACCTATAGCTTTATTTAGTAAGAAGCTCAATGATGCCAAGAAGAAGTATTCATCCTAAGATTTCAAGTTGTATTCTCTTGTCCTAGCTCTTAGGAAGTGAAGGCACTACTTGTTACCTAAGGAGTTTGTTGGGTATGTGCACCAAGTTGTGGTACCGAAAGGGGGTCTTAAGATGCCACTTTTTTTTTTTTTTTTTTTCTGAAATCAGCAAAGTTTGAACTTCAACAACAAATTGAAGATAGTTACACTCCAAATTTAAAGATGAAACAAGAACAAGAGTTAGAGTGCTTCAAGTCTACTTTCTAAACTACTAATTTTTTTTGAAAATGGTGGAGATTAAGGGCTTCAAAAAGGGGGCCCACAAAAAGTGGTCCTGTTTTTATGCAAAAAACATAACATAGTGTCTGTTGTGGCCCCCCTAAAATGTTAACTTTTTTTTTGAATTTTTAAAATCGCTTCAGTGAGTAATTAGCTAACACCTTGTAGTTTATGTTAGATTTTTTAGCTAATTTTTTAATGAGTATATGATTTTTTACTAATTTTCGAAGTGGACACATCCTGAAAAATAGAAATTTGAGCATGCTCCCGCCTAATATAATTGAAAACTAATAAAAAATCAAAACTTTTTTTTTAAAAACTGTGTATAATGGAGTCTAGTTTCTAAAAATGTAAGTTTTTCAAAATCTGATGAATGTGTAAAAATCTATACCCAAAATAGTGCATGTTGGTTTTTGACAAAAAAAAGACACATTGACAAAAGAAATTATAGATGAAAGACTTAACAAAATCAAAATTTGAAATAAATTACGTTGTTGGATAGCTAAGAGGGATCTCAAGTTTACCACGATATTTTTTTAACTTCATTGAAACACGTGCAAACCTGACAGAGAGCACGACCAAAAATATGTCAAAATTTTCAATGTTCTTATAAAAACACGTCTCTAGCCTAAAATGGTCGTCCAAACCTTTGGGTTGGATGCCCAAGGCAAATCCAACCCATAGGTTTGGTGTTTCCCAAAGTGGGCCATTTGGCGCACGCCCTATTTGGTGTGCGCCAAATGTGATGAATGGATTTTTCCATTTGGCGCACGCCAAATGGAAAAATCCGTTCATCACATTTCACGCACGCCAAATAGGGAGAGCACCAAATGTGTACATAGAAACCCCCATCTCATAGTTCCATCTCTCTCTATGAACTAGATGTCATATTCTCTCTCTCCCCATGCCTCTTCTCGAGCTCTTCATTCTTATAGATACATAATCTTCTTTGTCCCTCCCCTCTCTAGCTCTCACAATTCCCTTATTCTCCTATCCTTCAAGATATCTCCCTCTTCATCCTTACACCCATCTAATTCCCTCTCTCACCTCTTTCCCTCAGTTTCTTCCTCACTCCCTCCTCTCTCTAGGCCCTAAGGGGTCATAGGACACCTTATGACTCCTTGGGACACAATATGACCCCTAACGACACCTAAGGGGTCATATGGTGTCCTAAGGAGTCATAAGACACCATATGACCTCTTAGGTTACCATAGGACCCATAACGACACCATATTCTATCCTAAGTGGTCATAGGACACCATATGACCCGTTAGGACACAATACAACCCATAATGAAACCATATGGTGTCTTAATGGGTCATAGGACACCATATGACCCCTTAGGTGTCATTAGGGGTCATATTGTGTCCTAAGGGGTTATATGGTGTCCTATGACCCCTTAGGACACCATATGACCCCTTAGTACACCATATGGTGCCAGTATGGTTCGTATGGTGTCCTATGACCCCTTAGGACACCATATGAGCCCCTACTACACCATATGGGGTCAGTATGGTCTTATCATGTGCGATGATCCCTTAGGACACCATATGACCCCTTAGGACACCATACGACCCATAATGACAACATAAGGTGTCCTAAGGGGTCATATGGTGTCTTAAGGGATCATAACACACCATATGACCTGTTAAGACAAAATATGATCCCTAACGACACCTAAGGGGTCATATGGTGTCCTATGACCCCATAGAACACCATATGACCCCTTAGGACACCATACAACCCATAACAACACCATATTGCGTCCTAAGGGGTCATATAGTGTCATAAGTAGTCATAGGACACCATATGACCCCTTACGACACCATACAACACATAATGACATCATATTGTGTCCTAATGGATCATATGGTGTCTTAAGGGGTCATAGGACACTAGATGACCCCCTAGGACACCATGTGACCCCTTAGAACACCATATAGTGTTTTTATGGGTCATATGGTGTCCTAAGGGGTCATATGGTATCTTAACGGGCTATATAATATCCTATGACCCCTTAGGATACCACATAACCCCTTACGTGTCGTTAGGGTTCACATTGTGTCTTAAGGGGTCATATGGTGTCCTATGACCCGTTAGGACACTATATCACCCCTTAGGACACTATATTGTGTCATTATGGGTCGTATGGTGTCCTAAGTGGTCATTAGGTGTCTTATGATCCCATGGGACACCATATGACCCATAATGACAACATAAGGTGTTCTAAGGGGTCATATTGTGTCTTAAGTGGTCATAACACACCATACGACCCGTTAAGACACAATATGATCCCTAACGATACCTAAGGGGTCATCTGGTGTCCTATGACCCCATAGGACACCATATGACCCATAATGACACCATATTGTGTCCTAAGGGGTCATGTGGTGTCGTAAGGGGTCATAGGACACCATATGACCCCCTACGACACCATGTGACCCCTTAGAACACCATATAGTGTCATTATGGGTCATATGGTGTCCTAAGGGGTCATATGGTGTCCTAATGGGTCATATAGTGTCCTATGACCCCTTAGGATACCATATAACCCCTTATGTGTCTCTAGGGTTAACATTGTGTCCTAAGGGGTCATATGGTGTCCTATGACCCCTTAGAACACTATATGACCCCTTAGAATACCATATGGTGTCATTATATGTTGTATGGTGTCCTAAGGGGTCATATGGTGTCTTAAGGGGTCACAACACACCATATGACCCGTTAAGACACAATATGATCCGTAACAACACCTAAGGGGTCATATGGTGTCCTATGGCCCCATAGGACACCATATGACCCCTTAGGACACCATATGACCCATAACGACACCATATTGTTTCCTAAGGGGTCATATGGTGTCGTAAGGAGCCATAGGACACCATATGACCCCTTAGGACACTATATGACCCATAACCACACCATATTGTGTCCTAAGCGTTCATATGGTGTCCTAAGGGGTCATATGGTGTTCTAACGGGTCATATAGTGTCCTATGACCCCTTAGGATACCATTTAACCCCTTACATGTTGTTAAGGTTCACATTGTGTCCTAAGGGGTCATATGGTGTCATATGACCCCTTATTACACTATATGACCCCTTACGACACCATATGTTGTCATTATGGGTCGTATGGTGTCCTACGGGGTCATATGGTGTCTTAAGGGGTCATAACACACCATATGACCCATTAAGATAGAATATGATCCGTAACAACACCTAAGGGGTCATATGGTGTCCTATAGCCCCATAGGATACCATATGACCCCTTAGCACACCATACAACCCATAACGACACCATATTGTGTTCTAAGGGGTCATATGTTGTCCTAAGGGGTCATAGGACACCATATGACCCCTTAGGACACCATACGACCCATAACGATACCATATTATGTCCTAAGGGGTCATATGGTGTCCTAAGGGGTCATAGGATACCATATGACCCCCTATGACACCATGTGACCCCTTAGAACACCATATAGTGTCGTTATGGGTCATATAGTGTCCTAAGGGGTCATATGGTATCCTAACAGGTCATATAGTGTCCTATGACCCCTTAGGATACCATATAACCCCTTACATGTCGTTATGGTTCCCATTGTGTCCTAAGGGGTCATATGGTGTCCTATGACCCCTTAGGACACTATATGACCCCTTAGGACACCATATGGTGTCATTATGGGTCATATGGTGTCCTAAAGGGTCATATGATGTCTTAAGGGGTAATAACACACATATGACTTGTTAAGACACAATATGATTTGTAACGACACCTAAGGGGTCATATGGTGTCCTATGGCCCCATGGGACACCATATGATCGCTTAGGACACCATACGACCCATAACGACATCATATTGTATCCTAAGGGGTCCTATGAATTCCTAAGGGGTCATAGGACACCATATGACCCCTCAGGACACCATACGACCCATAACGACACCATATTGTTTCCTAAGGGGTCATATGGTGTCCTAAGGGGTCATATAATGTTATAACGGGTCATATACTATCCTATGACCCCTTAGGATACCATATAATCCCTTACATGTCGTTAGGGTTCACATTGTGTCCTAAGGGGTCATATGGTGTCCTAAGGGGTCATATAGTGTCCTAAGCGATCATATGGTGTCCTATGACCCCTTAGGACACTATATGACCCCTTAGGACACCATATGGTGTCATTATGGGTCGTATGGTGTCCTAAGGGATCATATGGTATCTTAAGGGGTATAACACACCATATGACCCATTAAGACATAGTATGATCCCTAATGACAGCTAAGGGGTCATATGGTCTTTGATGGCCCCATAGGACACCATATGACCCCTTAGGACACCATACAACCCATAACGACACCTTATTGTATCCTAAGGGGTTATATGGTGTCCTAAGGGGTCATAGGACACTGTATGACCCCTTAGGACAACATATGACCCATAACGACACCATATTGTGTCCTAAGGGGTTATATGGTGTCCTAAGGGGTCATATGGTGTCCTAAGGGGTCATATTTTGTCCTATGACCCCTTAGGATACCATTTAACCCCTTACGTGTCGTTAGGGTTCACATTATTTCCTAAGGGGTCATATGGTGTCATATGACCCCTTAGGACACTATATGACCCCTTACGACACCATATGGTGTCATTATGGGTCGTATGGTGCCCTAAGGGGTCATATGGTGTCTTAAGGGGTCATAACACACCATATGACCTGTTAAGATACAATGTGATCCATCACGACACCTAAGGGGTCATATGGTGTCCTATAGCCCCATAGGATACCATATGACCCCTTAGCACACCATACGACTCATAACGACACCATATTGTGTCCTAAGGGGTCATATGGTGTCCTAAGGGGTCATAGGATGCCATATGACCTTTTAGGACACCATACAACCCATAACAATAGCATATTCTGTCCTAAGGGGTCATAGGATACCATATGACCCCCTACGACACCATGTGACCCCTTAGAACACCATATAGTGTCGTTATGGATCATATAGTGTCCTAACGAGTCATATGGTGTCCTAACGGGTCATATAGTGTCCTATCACCCCTTAGGATTCCATATAACCCCTTACATGTCATTATGGTTCCCATTGTGTCCTAAGGGGTCATATGGTGTCCTATGACCCCTTAGGACACTATATGACCCCTTAGGACACCATATGGTGTCATTAAGGGTCATATGGTGTCCTAAGGGGTTATATGAAGTCTTAAGGGGTAATAACACACCATATGACTTGTTAAGACACAATATGATCTGTAACGACATCTAAGGGGTCATATGGTGTCCTATGGCTCCATAGGACACCATATGACCCCTTAGGACACCATACGACCCATAACGACATCATATTGTGTACTAAGGGGTCATATGAATTCCTAAGGGGTCATAGGACACCATATGACCCCTCAGGACACCATACGACCCATAACAACACCATATTGTGTCCTAAGGGGTCATATGGTGTCCTAAGGGGTCATATAATGTTATAACGGGCCATATATAGTCCTATGACCCCTTAGGATACCATATAACACCTTACATGTCGTTAGGGTTCACATTGTGTCCTAAGCGGTCATGTGATGTCCTATCACCCCTTAGGACACTATATGACCCCTTAGGACACCATATGGTGTCATTATGGGTCGTATGGTGTCCTAAGGGGTCATATTGTATCTTAAGGGATCATAACACACCATATGACCCGTTAAGACACAATATGATCCCTAATGACACCTAAGGGGTCATATGGTCTCTTATGGTCCCATAGGACACCATATGACCCCTTAGGACACCATGCGACCCATAACAACACCTTATTGTGTCCTAAGGGGTCATAGGACATCATATAACCCCTTAGGACACCATATAACCCATAACCACACCATATTGAGTCCTAAGGGGTCATATGGTGTCCTAATGAGTCATATAGTGTCCTATGACCCCTTAGTATATCATTTAACCCCTTACATGTCATTAGGGTTCACATTGTATCCTAAGGGGTCATATGGTGTCCTTTTACCCCTTACGACACTATATAACCCCTTAGGACACCATGTGGTGTCATTATGGGTCATATGGTGTCCTAAGGGGTCATATTGTGTCTTCAGAGGTCATAACACACCATATAACCCATTAAGACACAATATGATCCCTAACAATACCTAAGAGGTCATATGGTGTCGTATGACCCCATAGGACACCATATGACCCCTCAGGAGACCATACAACCCATAACAACACCTTATTATGTCCTAAGGGGTCATATGGTGTCCTATGACCCCATAGGACACCATATGATCCCTTAGGACACCATACGACCCATAATGACACCATATTGTGTCCTAAGGGGTCATATGGTGCGCTAAGGGGTCATACGACACCATATGACCCCATACGATACCATGTGAGCCCTTAGAACACCATATAGTGTCCTAAGGGGTCATATTTTGTCCTAAGGGGTCATACGACTCATAACGACACCATATTGTGTCCTAAGGGGTCATATGGTGTCCTAAGGGGTCATCGGATGCCATATGACCCCTTAGAACACCATACGACCCATAACAACACCATATTGTGTCCTAAGGGGTCATATGGTGTTCTAAGGGGTCATAGGATACCATATGACCCCCTATGAGACCATATGACCCATAACGACACCATATTGTGTCCTAAGGTGTCATATGGTGTCCTAAGAGGTCATATGGTGTCCTAACATGTCATATAGTGTCCTATGACCCCTTAGGATACCATATACCACCTTACGTGTCATTAGGGTGCACATTGTGTCGTAAGGGGTCATATGGTGTCCTATGACCCCTTAGAACACTATATGACCCCTTACGACACCATATGGTGTCATTATGGGTCGTATGGTGTCCTAAGGGGTCATATGGTGTCCTATGACCCCATAGGATACCATATGACCCCTTAGATCATCATACGATGCATAACGACACCATATTGTGTCCTAAGGGTTCATATGGTGTCCTAAGGGGTCATAGGACACCATATGACCCCTTAGGACACCATACGACCCATAACGACACGATATTGTGTCCTAAGGGGTCATATGGTGTCCTAAGGGGTCATGGGATACCATATGACCCCTTAGGACACCATACGACCCATAAAGACAATATATGGTGTCCTAAGGGGTCATATAGTGTCCTAAGGGGTCATAGGACACCATATGACCCCTTAGGACACATTATGAACCCTAATGACACGTACGTGGTTATATGGTATCCTAAGGGGTCATAAGACACTATATGACCTATTTCAACACCATATGACCCCTTAGGACACCATATGACCCCTTAGGGAACAATATGGTGTTGTTATGGGTCGTATGGTGTCCTAAGGGGTCATATGGTGTCCTATGACCCCTTAGGACACCATATGTCCCCTTAGGACACCATATGACCCATAACAACACCATATTGTGTTCTAAGGGCTCATATGGTGTCCTAACGGGTCATATAGTGTTGTATGACCCCTTCGGATACCATATGACCCCTTACAACACCATGTGACCCCTTAGAACACCATATAGTGTTGTTATGGGTCATATGGTGTCCTAAGGGGTCATATGGTCTCCTAATGGATCATATAGTGTCCTATGACCCCTTAGGATACCATATAACCCTTTACGTGTCAGTAGGGTTCACATTGTGTCCTAAGGTGTCATATGGTGTCCTAAGGGGTCATGTGGTTTCCTAAGGGGTCATAGGACACCATATGACCCCTTAGGACACCATACAACCCATAACGACCTCATATGATTTAGTATATTGGATTGTAGGGTGTAGGGCTATTGTATAGGGTCGAGGATTTAGCATATTTGGTCATACGATCTAGGGTATTTGTTATAGGTTTGAAATGGTTTAAGTTTTATGGTTATGGCTATCAAACTATAGTGTATAGAGTGTAGATTATAGGGTATAAAGTATAAATTTATCAAAGGTTAAAAAATTTCAATGGAAGTCATTTGGTGCTAGCCAAATGAGCTGCACTAAAAAATGGTTATATGGGACCCTTGACCCATGATCCAAGCCCACATTCTCTCATAAGGCGCGCGCCTTATAAGGCACACACCCTATAGTGCAAGCGCCTTATAAGGCGTGCGCCTTATGAGCATTTTTCATTTTTTTTGAAGTGTGGCACCTTTTTGGTAGCACAACTTCGTGCATATACCCTGTTGTTTACACAGATAATCAAGCTTTAAGTTTTCTGAATTCACAAGATAAGTTGAGTCATAGGCATGTTAAATGGGTTGATTATTTTCATTCATATACTTTTTCTATTAAGCATAAGAAAGGACAGTGTAATAAAGTAGCAGATGCTTTAAGTAGAAGGCTACTAATAGTGCAAGAAGTGTAGATTCAGAGTATTGGAGTGGATTACTTCTAGGATTTGTACCCCAATGATGAAGATTTTACAACCATTTAGAAGGTTTGTCAAGAATTTCAGAATCACTTTATAGTGAATATGCTGACTTTACTTTGCAGAATGGTTTGTTGTTTAAAGGTGGACAGTTGTGTGTTCCGAAAGGATAGATGATGGAAAATATAATCCAAGAAAATCAAAATCGATGTTTGAGTGGTCATTTTGGCCTTAATAAGACATTGAAACTTGTTCAAAGGTTCTACTATTGGCCTAGAATGAAGAAGGATATCAGAAGGTATGTTGAGCAGTGTATGGTTTGTTAGAAAGCTAAAGGAACAACTACTAATGCTGATCTTTATCAGCCATTACCTATTCCTACAAGGCCATGTGAATGTGTGAGTATGGATTTTATGGTTGGATTACCTAGAAGTAAGCTTGGCTATGATAGCATTTTTGTTGTTGTTGACAGATTCAGTAAGATGGCACAATTTATTCCTTGTAAAACTAATCATGATGCCAGTCACATTGCACACTTGTTTTTCAAAGAGGTTATAAGAATCCGTGGCTTGCCAGTTAGTATTGTTTCAGGTAGAGATGTCAAATTCCTTGGAGAGTTTTGGAAAACTCTTTGGAAAAGACTGGGAACTAATTTGTCTTTTGATTTAGCCTATCATCCCCAAATGGATGGTCAAACAGAGGTGGTCAATAGGACACTTGGAAACCTTTTAAGGTGTTTGACAAAAGAATATGGACAGAGTTGGGATCAGGTTCTTCACCAAGCAGAGTTTGCGTACAATGATAGTGTCAACAAGTCTACTGGGAAGAGTCCTTTTGAGATATTGTATGGTATGCACCCATGAGGTGTTATGAATTATGAGATCTTGGTAATTTGTCGCATAGTAGTGGTCAAGCTGATGATGTTGCTCAATCTATGAAGGAGGTTCATGAACAAGTCAGGTGAGTTCTCCAAGATTCTTCACAAAAAGTTAAAGACAAAGTTGATGCCACAAGGAGAGATGTGCAATTTTCAGTTGGAGATTCAGGGATGGTACATTTGAACAAGGCTTGACTTCGAAAAGGGGTTCCCAGCAAGCTACAAATAAGGAGAATAGGCCCATGTAAAGTTTTAGCCAAGTATGCTCTAATGCCTATAAGATTGATTTGCCATTTGATATTGCTTTGTTTCCCATTTTCAATGTAGCGGATTTGGTTGTCCACAAGGGACAACTTCCCAAGGAGGATACATGAGTTTTAGATGTTCAACAGTCACTTGTTGACCTGCCCTTACTTTCTTCTTCCATACCTTAGGCTGAGAAAGTGTTGGATTCCCGCATTCTCAAGAAGACTTGACACCAGGTCTACATGTAACATTTGGTCAAATGGATGCATAAACCTAATTCTGAAGCGACCTGGGTCCCTGAATTACACTTTGTCAAGTCAGGAATTGATCTCTCCTTGCTGCCGCGTGTAGTCACTTGAATTATTTGTTTTTGGGGTAGTATGGTGCAGGAGCACCTAAGGGTTGGAATGCCCTTACCCATTTTTGGATTTTGAGACCTTCGAGTGGTCATGTACATATATAAGGATTGGATCTAGTCCATTTGAGTGGTTGTTTAGTTGTTGTTTTTAGAATTTCTCTTATCAAAAAGACCTACCCTGATCGGCAAGCCTTACCCCGATGAGGTCGTCTGCATTTGGACTAGTTGTATTGGGTATTGGCGGAAGCGGTTTGAAGCTACCTCGATGACCTGATGCAAAAGCATAGGCTCAAAGTATTGTTATCGAGTATCGGTGGGAGTATTTTCATGTGACATCGACGACCTGATGGGAAAGCATTGGCTTGGAGCACATTTGCTGGATGAAGTATCAGAGATCAGCGAGAGTAGTTTCATCCTACACCGATAACCTGATGATACTGCCTTCTCTTGCCAAGTTGTCATTGAGTATCGGAAAGAGATATTTAGTGTTACACCGATGGAACCGTTTTCTTGTGATCAGTTAACAGGTGAGCGAGTTCGAGAAGATCGGAAGATTGTTGCTATACCGTTGTGGAAAGATGCATGAATATTATCTCCCGTGACTTGGTGACCAAGGTGGGACCCAACAAGAAAGAAGCTTAGGCAAGTTAACAAATGAGCAAGTCGGGCAAGATCGGACGATTATCACTATACCGTTATGGTGAGATACACAAAGTTTATTCCACGCAACTTGGCGACCCTGGTGGGACCCAGGGAAAAAGAAGAGTTTCACTTTGGGCAGTTAGTGAGGGCGTGCTAAGGTGGCAGGGAAGGGACCCTGGAGCCAATCATGGGGTGGCAGGTGGAGGAGCTTAAAAAGAGAGATCAAGCAAGATCGGACAAGCGAGATAGCTATTTGGTTGTCTTGCCGATGACCTGAAGGAAACGCCTAGGAAGCGGAGGAAAGCATCGGCCATCAAATGAAGGGATTTATTGCTATCCCGACACCCAATGGAAAAGTGCTAAGTGGTGTGTGTCTCCATCGAACATCGGCAACTCAGTTCTAATATTACACCGATAACCCGATGAAAAGTGTGCAGCGGAATATGTGAGACAGTTGCAATTGGAAATTGTTGGTAACGAGATTTATCTCATCCAATAGGAGAAGTTCATAATGGAAGAGAAAATCTATAAAAGGACCCAATAGACATCTCTAAGAGGTTGATGGTTGAGACATTTATTGTCGACTGTCTCAGAGAAAATGATTGTTTATTTTTCTGAAATGCAATAGAGAATTCCATTTTCTGGTTTCCAATCAGAGTTTACTTTCTGTTCGTGATTTGCAGTAATGTGTTAAAAATCTCTAAAGTTCTTGTATGTTGTTAATGTAAAGCTTCTTTTCTCTATTCTATGAGTTGCTAGCTTGAACCCATGCATAAGCTCAGAATCTGTATATAAAGTTTTCCATTTCAATTTTTGTTCTATGTTTGCAATAAACACATGGCTCTGACTTGAGACTGCACATGATCATTGGAGATTGTCAAGAAGAGCCAATTATGTATAGTAGGGTTTTATTAGTAAGAGTCCAGGAGATGGCATTAGCTATTCTTGGAAACTGGCCCTAGGCGAGCCTGGTGATAGTCCGACTAGGTGTCAGTAACTTGAAGGAGATAACTTGCAGGGGGAAGGAATTTGTTGAGAATTGGAAGAAGATCCAGAAGGCTATACACCTGAAACTTAGACATTATGTAACCGAAAGGAGTGTATTTGCCAAACCAAATAGGATGGGTGGTTTTGCAAAGAGAGAACACGTGTGTGTGTCCTGAACCCTTGCAAGGATATAGTGAACAATCTTACTTTGTGAGCTTGAGGAAGGTGAGATAAGTAAACAAATGTTAGGGAAGCCATTAGAAGTCTAAAGGGACAGGCTTGGAACCCGGGAAGGGATAGAAGCAACCATCAAAGAATCCTAATTGATGGTAAACTAGGTAGCCTCCCTATCACTAATATCCTTCTAGAACCTATCTAATCCTCTCATTATCCAAATTAACCTATGTTTTCTTCCTAGGACATTCCCCCTTCAATCTTAGTCCTTGATCAATATTCAATCTTGCCCATTTATTTTCAAGCCTTCAACTCTATAAGATGAGCCCTTGTCTTATATCAAAGGATCCCAATATCCACTTTATGCATCCTTATTATAGTTGTTTTGTAGGTTATCAAGGAGCTATCATTGTGCCTCTCTCAAGCATTAGGCCATCTTAATTGCATCATGTTTAGATTCTATCATATGTTAGATTAATCATTTATCTTAATTGTAGACACATAAAAATTTCCATTAATTTGTCCTCATTTCATTTCAAATTTCTCTAAACATCGGGCGAGTCCTTATTATTACATTATTATTCTCCATAATTCGTTATTCATAATTTCCATCTTTTATTATATTATTATTAATATCTTTACCATGTATCCATTAAATCTATTAAATAAAACATTTATCATATTCATTTATACGCCTTCATCACCTTATATACATTTCTCTATTTATTTAATAAAACCTCTTTAATATACCCTCCTACTACTTACCATTTCCTATTTACCACTCATCTTCCCTATACCACTTATCTTGCATTATCCCATATTCATCCCACAACATGAACTCACTCGAAGAAAATCTATTTAAAAAAGCCCCCTCTCTTATTTGGGCATCTCATCTTCATGCATCGAACTTATGTCAGTTTGCATTTCAATATCTTGACATCTTATCCACTATCTTTGCATTCTCAAATCTCCATTTCCTCATAGCTTTTTGCATAAGTGCTTCTGAGAGCAAATATATCAAATGTGAAATCTTGAGAAATAGGAGTGCAATGGAGTGAATTTTTGTTCCATGCATGTGTGTTTCTAGTTTATATTTCAATTTGCATGTGTGTGTTTTGTAGGTACTTCATTGTTGGATGTTGGAAGAAGCTAAATCCATGATCTAGTTTCCTATTTCCTCCATCTACAATTGGCATGCCCAGTGGGACATGCACTTGTCCTTTGTCTATCTTGTTTTCACTTGATGGAAGTTTAAGCATTTTGATTCATTTCATTTGCAGGTTTGCAAAAAAAAAAAAAAATGATAACATCTTGTTTGCAGGTTTGCATAAAAAAATGATAACATCTGGTTTGTAAGTTCGTTTGCAAGCTGTTTGAAGAAAAATCGTTACTAGCCTCGTTGCAATCATCTTTCTCCATTATGTCATCATCCTTCATCATATTGCATATACAGGGCTAGTCTGCAAATGACTCATGATCTTGTTTTAAGATTTTTACTGTGGTCATATGTTTTACGTATCTCTATAAAATGGTTAAGTTCTTTATCAATACTTTGAATTCTTTCCAATGACTCATCGAATTTTCAAAAAAAAAAAAAAAAATGTTGTTTGGCATGTCTGATTTGTGCTAACGTGGTCTTGCCTGTGATAACAGTTTTATCAACACATTTTGAGGATATTTTACGATTATGGGTTGTTCATGAAATCATAATTGCACTCTTTGTATGCATGTTCTTTCCACATCTAAAACACCTATAACAGCAGAGAGCAATTCTGAATTTGGATGGCATTCAAAGATAAGATTCCATGTTCGCCTATACGCAATAAACTGGGCACCAGCATCGCCTCTGTTTTATGTTATGCATGAACCTCCTGCATGCAGCAATAAACTTCAGTGCAGAGAATGATAACGCCTTAAGGCATTTAAGTGCCACGATTTGCATTTCAAAGAAACCATCAATTAAACTCTGTCACATATCTTTAATTTTAAGCTTTCTTTTAAAAGTTTCTACAGGTATCCTTTCTAAGCTTTTAGTCTTTAACTTTTATGGTATGTACCTAGTTTAGAGTTTACTTTATTAGTTTAGCTTTTTAATTTGGTAATTAAAACTAGATTTTTTAAATTTGATAGTTTATATTTTTAGTTTGGTAATTAGAATTAGATTTTTGAATTTGTTAATTTAGATTTTTAATGTGTTAATTAGAATTAGATTTTTAAATTTGCTTTTTAGTTTAGATTTTTCTATTTGGTAATTAGAATTTGATTTTTAATTTTTATTTTCAATTTTCCTTTTTAGTTTAGATTTTATTTAAAATTTTGTTTATTAAGTTTAGATTTTAATTTGTTAATTAGATTTCAATATGGGTAGTGTTTTTTCTTTTTATTGGCTTTTTTTATTTTGGAGGCTGACCTTTGGGTTTTCCATCTTGTGCAGGTTCTCTCTTGTGGCATCCGTTCTCATGTGTTGAAGATAAACTCTTGAAACTACTAATGTCATTTTGATGCAGGATGCATGTTGAAGAAATGGTGATGTGAAACTGATTGTCTGATTTTTAGCTTAGATCACATTTCAAATTGGTGCTTTAAAATTAACTAGTGTCTTTTGTGTCTTGAGCAATAGGCTCTTTTTGTTTTACCTTTTAGAGGGCCTACCTCCCGAGAAGCCCTTAAGGCTCGGTGAGAGGGAACGACCCAAGTGGTAACGGGCTAAAGCCAAGCTCTTCCGAACCACTATAAATAAATGTGTTTGCGATGAAAGTTGCAAGCAACGAGTGCTGATTAGTTCATACCGACGGCATGTCTCCCCATAAACCCTATAGAGCACAACCTCTATAGGTTGGGAGCCTTCCTTAATGGAGCATACACTGCCGCATGTATGGCCACTCGAACAGATGCCCTTACTAGACACCTTTTGTGTTAGAAACCAAAAACCTTCTAGTTGTTGACGCAGGAGGTCGGACCTCTGAAGCGGCTCACATTCTTACGGTTCTTAGTAGAGATACAAAGTTTGCCACGGGGAGTTTTTGTGGGGAGTGATGCTTGGCTGCCCCGAAGAAGTGAGTGTCGAGGGTGGAGCCAGTGGGGTCAAGCATCTAAGTATCCGCTCTGAATTGTGTAGCTCGGGGTAACCCCCCAAGTGAGATTCGACAACTATTGTCCTGGCCAACCTTAGGATTGTGCTTGAATGTGTTTTTATTGCAAAATCAAACAAACATTCTGTCTGCCATGTTTTCTGAATGTGTGCACAAACAAACAAGAACATTTCACAATCAACACCACACTTGAAATTGAAACACTTTACAAAAACCTTGGTCTAAGCTTTGAAGTATCCATCCACATTGTAAAACAACATTGTCCTTGAAACATTGAACTTGTGTTCTCAAAACAATCATTTTAAATCTCTTGAGACATCATTTTTGAAGTTCTGATCTTTTAGGTCCTCACATAGTCACATCATTCTAGTTTCCCATACCCTTTTCGATCCTTGCATAGTCTTCACCTAGTTGCACCTTTCATCCTTGCATATCTTATTTAATCATACCTAGTCTTTGCATATCCCCCCTAGATCAAACCCATGCATAATCCCCTTGGATCATACCCATAATCTTTGCATAGCCTTCCATCATTACTTTAGGACATAACCTTAAACCTTGCACAAGTTCATTAGATCATTTCATCATTGGTCCTAGCATTTCATTATTATTTGCATATCAAAATCCAAAAACAAAAAAAATAAAAAATCCGAAAAAACCAAAAAAAACAAAACACATTGCTTGCACTTAGGATTCTTAGGTCTGACATCAACTTTTGATCATCAATCCCCCTTATCACTTGAGGTGCATCTTCCTTGAGTTAGGGAATCTATCAATGTCCTTGAGTTGGTATTCCGCTTGGAGTTCATCATCTCCTATTATAGCATGCCCTCTCTTTGATAACTTATCCTTGTGTCTATCCATCATAGCACAAGTCAAATCCCAAATTGGAAATATTTCAGACCTAGAGTATCCTTAGTCCTTGCATCAAGCATCATTCATTCTCATATCCCATTTAAGGTTTAGCTGCACATCACTTTCCTATCATACAAATTGCACTTTTACATCAATCCTTTAGTAGTCGTATCACATAGATTACATTTTTTCATTGATCCTTATCACATCCTAATCTCACTTATATCATATAGTCCCCCCTTTGCACTTTAGGGTTTGCATCATATCTAGAGTCTCATACATTGTCCTAGGTCAAAGATCTAAACTATCATAAATATCCATGGCTACCTTGGCTCAACAAATTCAAGATCTCAAGAGAGAAATATATGACTTTCAAGTTCAACAAAATGAATCAATGACCCCTTTTGAGAGACAAATTCATGATATCAATAGTGACAAACTTCAAGGAATGCTAATACGACTATATACGATGGACCAACAAATAATTAAAAATCAAAAGCCAAATCTCAAGAATAGACAATTTACACCTTTGGGGCAATCTATTGAATCAGCTTTGAAAGAGATTCTTGAGCACAATCTTATCATATTGCCTAACAAGACTACTTGGGGATGTGAATTTTTGAGCAATTATTGTGAATATCATAGACATAACAAACATAAGACTTCAGATTGCATTGAATTAAAACATAAGATTCAAGACCTCCTTGATAATGGTATCATTGAAATTAAAGATCCTTATGATTCACCTAAGGAGAAACTAGATGTCATTACCAAACATGATCAAAATAATACACCTTGTCTAGCAAGGCTCCATATGTGGCCTCCATCTCTTCCATGATGCCTTCATCTCCTAAAACTTCTTAGCAAGAATCAATACCATCTCCTTCTAACAACGAACCTAATGGTGAAACTTCCCATGTTGACCCTCAAGGGATATCAATAGTACAAATCCAAGCTAATCCATTTTTTTATATAAATCCTTTATATTATTCAGATATCTTAGATCCTATGCCATCATGCACTCCAATTCCAATCATACCCACTCTAGAAGGCCCCATCCAAAATGCTTCACCATCATGCAAAAACATGAACACCTTCCAAGGATCCCCCATGCATATCGCAAACACTACCCCTTCCTTAGAAGTGGCTCCATGTCAAGAGGATAATCTGAAAAATGAAGAAATGAGTTCTATCATAAATCAAGATCAAGACACCAAAACTCTCCAATCCCATCCAATGGTTGAAAAAGATCCTACCTCCCTAGAATCCCATGATGATCCCATTGTACCTTTCTATTTCTTCCAAGATGATCCCCTTCCATCTCAAGAGAGAAGCATCCTTCCAAATGCTATTCCTAATCCACTTCCTAAGCAAGATCATGATGCCTCTTCCACCTTTTCAAATGGTCCTACTCAAAATGAAGTGTCAAACACCCTTCCTACTCTATCCAATGGTCCTCTTCCATGTCAATATCAAAGTATCCCTTTATTCCCTTGTCATAATTCTCCATGTTTGCCTCAATATTCCATCATTCCCATAAAACCCTCACATTATCCTATCATTCCTTGCAAGACACCTCCACCTCAAAGTGGACTTGCCTATAGCATCAAAAGTAAGAAGAAGCCCTTTGTTAAAAAGATCTTCCAAAGCATGCATTATCAAAGAAAAGGGTTAGACATTCATGAACAGGGTATATTAGAAGCCCCTGATATAAAAGAAAATCTTGATTATAATGGCTACATTACTCACTCTCAAGATGTTGGTACCCCTCATAAATCCTACATTTATCCAGTTAAAACCAAATACATGCCTTCCCCTTCACCCCTTCCATCTATTCTAGGTCCCTATATCCCTCCATCTCTTATGCAGGATCAACAAAGGCACACATCTTTGAGTACCTTCCATCCATCCAAAATACCTTCATATCATTCCTATCCATCTACGCATTCTTTTCCTTCTCCAAGTAATTTGAATGCCAAGTATACAAGTCACGAGTCCAACAATTCACATGCATTTAAGGATCAACATGTCCCATCTAATCAACATGTAAAAACAAAGAAAAATGTGATCCAAAAAGAAAAAGAGATATACAAAAGGCCACAAAGGCCCATTGAGCAAAAGAAAGAAATTTCAAAAACCATATGGGTTCCTAAGGTGCTTGTAGAAGCAATGCATTCCAAGGGACTACAAAAGAAATGAATTTCCAAAAGGCCATAAAGGCCCATAAAGAATGAAGAAAATTCAAAATGTGTATGGCTTCCCAAGTCTTATATCAAGGAAATGCATTCTAAAGTATCACAAAAAAATGAAAAATCAAGAACCATGTGGATTCCCAAGTCGCTCGTACAGGACTTGTACACTAAAGAAAAATCAAAATTGGCATTCAAGCTTGCTACCTCATCTTCTCCCACATCCATTATCCTAAAACATATTTCACATCCTTGTGTCCTAAAATGCACATCAACCTTTCCATCAACATCACAAACTCCAAAATCCACTATTCCTCCACCAGTCCATGACCCCTCAAGGTGTGTGCCAATGTTGATCTTGCCAGCATTTCCATCTAGCCATGCACAATTATTCCAATATCCCATCCATTATCCAACACCTATGTTCTATCCTTCCATCCCTGTTATCCCATCCTTTGCATAAATCCTTATAACCTTTTCGTGTTATCATCCACTTCATCTCACTTAACCATCACCCTATCGACATCTTTGAGCATACCTTCAATAGCCATGGATCATTATAGAACATCTTTCAGGGGTATTATCTAGAGAACAACTTTATTCTGGAGTCATATCTCTTATCAAGTATCCATCATCTTCCAAAACTTCAAAAAAAGTCAAAAAAAAAAATGAAAATAATGAAAAAAAAAGAGAAAAAGAAAAAAAAAAAAAAGAGAAAAGAAAAAAGTGAAAAATTAGAAGAAAAACAAAATAGTAAAGAGAAAAAAAATTGTCCATTGGTGAAAACCTAGCAAACAGGTGCCTTGGGCAAGTACCATGATAAAAACCTAGAAAATAGGCGTCATGTGTAATCCATTATTTTCTTACACTATTCACTGGGGGCAAGTTTCATCTGCATGCATCCATCTATTATCCCCCATCCTCCATTATCCCTCATTCACTCTATATCCGTCCATGTCCCTTTTTCCACCTTTGATCTTGACAAGGTTAAGGAACTTTACAAGCTTTTGTGTGTCCTATCTATTTCACTTGATCCACACCCTTAAGCTCCTATCCATTATTTTGTCCATTGCTTGCTTCCATCCATCATTCCCCCCTTTTGATCTTTCTTATCATATTTGCTTCCTAGCCAAATCTATCCCTTGATCTTGATCCAAACTAGGGACATAAATGTAACAAACCTCTTGACATGGTTATTTCTTTGGACCATATGACTTTAGTTACACCTATCCTAGCTTTACATTGCTATATCTGGTCCCTGTGCTTGGATTAAACATGTTACTCTAATGTGAGATAGTCCTTGACAATCACATAAGCTTTCTCCATCATTCGCTTATCCATTCATGTCATGTTCATTCATTCATCCGCTTAAAATTTCTTTTGCCTTGCTAGACACTAGGGGCAAATATTCATTAAAAACCTAAAAATTATAAAATGTCCTGAAAACAATCTTAAAAATCATAAAATATCCTCAAAAAATCTTAAAAATCATAAAATGTCCTGAAAAAATCTTAAAAATCATAAAATGTCTTAAAAATCATAAAATATGCTGGAAAAAATCTTAAAAATCATAAAATGTCTTGGAAAAAATCTTAAAAATCATAAAATGTCCTGAAAAAACCCTAAAAATCATAAAATGTCCTGAAAAAACCCTAAAAATTAAAACATCCATAAAACCCTAAAAATCATAAAACTCCTAAAACATGCAATAAATATTGCGATGACACAAACACTTTGAACAAGCATGCAGCTTTGGAACTTCAATGGACTCATTATAGGACGAGACTTAAATTGAGCAAACAGGACAACATCTGATCAACGATCAACTTATACGCCCGAACCCATCAACTGTGAACAAAAAACAAAAAAAAATCATTTGACATGAAACATATTGTTCGCTTATTTTCTCTTGGTTGTTTCTGATTTTCCTTTTTGGTGACATGTCTTTTAGCTTTTCCAGGATGTCTTTGACCAGAAAGGCGAGGATGGGGCATGTTCATTTGTTTGCTGCTTGCGGGATGTTCCTTAGGGATATGACGACATGTCCTAGGACATGATCACTTAAGATCATCAAGGGCATATTGGTCTGATACACACTAAGGCATTCCTTTACTGTCTAATATGTTTTCCTTCTCGCAATTGGAGTGACTGGTTCATTTGGGTCTAATTCATATCCAGATGATTTTTTTGCCTCTTGCTATAATAAGCTTGATGATGATACAAGCACTTAAAAAAGCACAAGAATTCTCATCACCTTTCATATCCTCTTTCTCATCACTCATTTTTTTTTTCTTCTCATCACTTTTCTCTTCTCATCCTCCTTTTCATCTATCTTTTTCATCATCTTCTTCATTCTTCTTATTGCAATGAGATCGATCAAACACTTTATCCAACTAATGCATGTCTTTGATTCTTTAATCTCTTTTTCAACTAACGTGCTTCGTGCAATCTCAATGCCCTTGGAGTCAATCAATCAATCAATCATTGGATCACCTTATCTTGCGCTAGCATCAATCCCTATCAGCTTAATCAGCTCAATCAACTTATCAACCTGGCTATATTGTTCATTTCCATCAATTATTCACTTACACCTCATCAACTGTGCATTTCCATCAAATATACATCTCAATCTAATTACTTGTGCAATATCAATCATCCAATCTTTCTCTCCCACAATCTATCGAGAGACCAATCTCCATCAATTTTTTTAATCAATCTCTCGAGGGGGCATAACCAATCAATCATCACCCTTACCAAGACACCTCTGGGGCATATATTAGTTGATCATTTTCTTTGAAACAACGCGACAGGCTGCATTGTCTCAAAGAGGGGCAAAATGTAGACACAAAAATTTCCATTAATTTGTCCTCATTTCATATCAAATTTCTCTAAACATCGGGCGAGTCCTTATTATTACATTATTATTTCTCCATAATTCGTTATTCATAATTTCCATCTTTTATTATATTATTATTAATATCTTTACCATGTATCCATTAAATCTATTAAATAAAACATTTATCATATTCATTTATATGCCTTCATCACCTTATATACATTTCTCTATTTATTTAATAAAACCTCTTTAATATACCCTCCTACCACTTACCATTTCCTATTTACCACTCATCTTCCCTATACCACTTATCTTGCATTATCCCATATTCATCCCACAACATGAACTCACTTGAAGAAAATCTATTAAAAAAAGCCCCCTCTCTTATTTGGGCATCTCATCTTAATGCATCGAACTTATGTCAGTTTGCATTTCAATATCTTGACATCTTATCCACTATCTTTGCATTCTCAAATCTCCATTTCCTCATAGCTTTTTGCATAAGTGCTTCTGAGAGAAAATATATCAAATGTGAAATCTTGAGGAATAGGAGTGCAATGGAGTGAATTTTTGTTGCATGCATGTGTATTTCTAGTTTATATTTCAATTTGCATGTGTGTGTTTTGCAGGTACTTCATTGTTGGATGTTGGAAGAAGCTAAATCCATGATCTAGTTTCCTATTTCCTCCATCTACAAAACATTCATAAAACCCTAAAAATCATAAAACTCCAAAAACATGCAATAAACATTGCGATGGCACAAACACTTCGGACAAGCATGCAACTTTGGAACTTCAACGGACTCATGACAGGACGAGCCTTAAATTGAGCAAATAGGACAACATCTGATCAACTTATACACCCGAACCCATCAACCGTGAACAAAAAAATCATTCAACATGAAACATATTGTTTGCTTATTTTCTCTTTATTGTTTTTTATTTTCCTTTTTGGTGACATGTCTTTTAGCTTTTCCAAGATGTCTTTGACTAGAAAGGCAAGGATGGGGCATGTTCACTTGTTTGCTGCTTGCAAGATGTTCCTTAGGAATATGACGACACGTCTTAGGACATGATCACTTAAGATCATTGAGGACATATTGGTCTGAGACACACTAAGCCATTCCTTTACTGTCTGATATGTTTTCTTTCTCGCAATTGGTGTGACTGATTCATTTGGATTTAATTCATATCCAAATGATTTTTTTCCTTTTTGCTATAATAAGCTTGATGATGATTCAAGCACTTAAAAAGCACAAGAATTCTCATCACCTTTCATATCCTCCTTCTCATCATTCTTCATAAATCATCACTTTTCTCTTCTCATCCTCCTTTTCATCTATCTTTTTCATCATTTCTTTCATCATCTTCTTCATTCTTCTTATTGCAGTGAGATCAATCAAACACTTTATCCAACCGATGCATGTCTTTGAATCTTTAATCTCTTTTTCAACCAAAGTGCTTCGTTCAATCTCAATTCCCTTGGAGTCAATCGATCAATCAATCAATCATTGGATCACCTTCTCTTGCGCTAGCATCAATCCCTATTAGCTTAATAAGCTCAATTAGCTTAATCAGCTTATCAACCTGGCTATACTGTTCATTTCCATCAACTGTTTAGTTACGCCTAATCAACTATCACAAAATGTCCTGAAAAAGCACGAGAATTCATAAAATGTCCTCTTTCTCATCACTCATTTGCAAGATTAGGTTATCAAGGAGCTATCCTTGTGCCTCTCTCAAGCATTAGGCCATCTTAATTGCATCATGTTTAGATTCTATCATATGTTAGATTAATCATTTATCTTAATTGCATATGATTCTATAGCATTCTCATCTTCATCCTAGCTTAATTACAACATCTAATCTTTCAATTTGGAAACACAGCTCCATCTTACATATCATCTTCATATCAATAGTTTTGATTATTTAATCAACTAGGATCTTAGTTTCATCCATTTTGATTCTAGTTCATCATCCAAATCTCGTTCTTTAGGTAGTCATCGTGCTCTTCCAAGTGAGACCTACCTTAAATCTTGAAGATCCTTGGAGATAGAAGACAATGAGATGATTTTGAGATATTTTGGCTAGCTAATGTGTTTTGTTGATTTTAATCTCTAATGCAATGTCCCATTTGTTTGTTTGTGTTGTCTATGTCTCTTTTACAGGTACAACAAGCTAAGCATACATTTTGGCAGCCATCGTGGGGCTAGACCCCTGATTTTATCAAAATTTCAACATTTTTGTATACGTTAGACCAAGAAAAGTTTGAAGACTCTTTTAGTACATATGTTATACGTGTTAGCATGTTTGTTCATTGTTCTAGCACTTTTATCCACTGTTTTACACGTTTGTCCATTCTTCTAGCACATTTGCAGTAAGGAGTAGCACATACATTGTCTATTTTAGCGCATTTGTCCGACTGTTTTTTTTTCTGGGTCTTTGATAATTTAATGCATTTACATAGTATTTTAGTGCATTTGCAATACGTTTTAGCACATGCGCAATATGGATTAGCGCATTTGTTACAGAGGAAGAAAAATTGTAATTCACTTGGAAAAATAGGCTTGTCTAGCCCACCTAGTGATTAAAATTTTCACTAACTTTCCTTTTGTAGGTTTCTAAGAAATTCTTACAGATTGGAGGAGTTTAAAATAAGATTTTTTATTTTTTTTCTTTGTAAGATTTTTCAAAATTGGATAAAAAGAATACACATTTCCATTTTGGTAAAAGAACTTCACATTTCATTTTGGTGTTCCTAAAATAAATCAAACTTGTTTTTGGGCTTAAAAAGAACATCACTTGCAAAGGTTAAAAAGAATCACAAAATCAAACCTTTATTTTCTTGCAAGTTAGGAGCAAAAACACCTCAATTTTGGGCTCTAAAAAAAACAACAATATTTCATTTTCTTGCAAAGGTAAAATTCACAATCAACCTTTTATTTTCAAGTTAAAAAGAGAAATCAACTTGTCCATTTTTGCAAATTGATCTATTTTATAGCAACGTGCTTTCATTTTGTTGATGAGAATTTCACTTTCCTAGTTAGAAAACAATTGCTATGAGGGACTAAAAAGAATACCATGTGTGATTGGGGCAACATCTCCAATTAGGACTTAGATAATCAATGCTTTGAAGGCTAAAAAGAACATTGTATACTTTGTCTTGAGTGGTAGGTATATGCTCTCCCCTTAAGTGGGTGATCAAAAAGCCAAACTCACTCTTTTCATTCTTTATTTGCTTTCAAGCATTTAGAACCTCTAGAGGTCTTGGCTTCTCGAAGCCTTGAGGGGCTAGTGAGAAGGGTATGACCCAAGTGGGCACTGGCTAAGTTTACCAACCCACTATAATCAAATATGGAGGCTGATGAAAATCCCCTCCAACAGAAATGTGTATTTGATAGCCTTCCCCTAGTATCCCTGTGATGCGAAAAGCCTTTGTTCTAAAGGTTGAGAAGCCTCTTAATTGAGTTTATCATATTCTGTGCCAAACATAACCTTTACTACGAACCATAAAAGTAGAAACTTTAAGTCAAGTTAGTTGCCATACATTGGCAATATCATAGTGCAAGGGTGGGGAAGAATCCGCCCCCAAGATCACTCACCATAAATCTTCCAAGATAACTACTCAAGTGAGGAGAAATCCTCTTTAGGTTCATTTATCGAAAAAGGCAAAAAAATAGATTCCCCGTAGAGGGTGACATGGCTGTTTGAGTTGAAGGAGTATCGAGTTGTGGGCTATGATATTGTCAATGACCCTTGAATAAAAAGTCTACTTGGTGTGTCTTATTTGTATCCAAACGAGTGAAAACATCGGGGATTTGAACACATCCTCAAAGAACATACACTAAATTTTTGGCATTAGGATGCCCATTGTCTTCATGTGTGCTATGTATTCTTGTCACAAATGATCAAACATCTTGCAAATTATCAATCAACAAATAAAAAAATCAGTTCAAACAAAGGAATCATAGATTGGAGAAGTTTATGAATCCAACAAAGCACCTTTTGCAGTGGTTATGAACTTTTCAACTATCTTTAGGCAAGAATTTCATCCAACAAGATTAGGGGAATATCAAACCAACCGATCAAGATTTAATAATCCAACTATCTCAACGACAACAAAACCTAGCTAGGCATTCAAGTTAGTCAAATAAAGTTTCTATATTGGGTGACTTTATCCATATCATTTGATGTTCTTTGTCATAGGGGCCTATCAAACAAACGCTCTATTTGACTTTGTAATCTTGAGTATTCAAAATGAAGTATCCATCAAGTCAACAACATCAACCTATTCAAACTAAAAATTTGATCACTCATGTGACGATCCCTTGTCTCTTGAAAAATAAGAAGCTTATTCAAAAGGAAATGAGTCCTAGCCTAAATCAAGATCAAGATATCATGGCTCTCCAATCTAATCCCATTTTTTTATCAAGATCCTACCTATCAAAAATCTTATGATGATCCCCAAAGATTTTGGTATTCCATCCATGGTGATCCCCTTTTATCTCAAGAGAAGAGTCCCATTCAACATCCACCTCCTAAGAAAGAGCATGATATCCCTTCCATCTCCTTCAGTACTCTAATTAAAAATCAAGATAAAAGTACAAAAAATCCTACTCCAAGTCAAGATCAAGATCAAGGAATACTTTCATCCTCCAAATCCATTTTAGGTCCTTTCATTCCAAAGTCAAACTCTTCATCCTCCAAATCCATTTTAGGTCTTTTCATTCCAAAGTAAAACTCTCCATCCCTTCCATCCATCTTGGCTCCTTACCTCCCTCCATCCACCAATCCATCACCTTAAATGATCCATAAGAAAGATCAACAAAGGCACACGTCTTTGAACTTCTTTCAACCATCTATATAAACATCTTTCCAAAACTATTCTTTCATCATTTCCTTTATGTATTTTGGGTCCTTATGTCCCAAAATTCATTTTTCCTCCATCTCTTTATCACTTCTCGAGTTGTGTACCAACACTCATCTTGACTAAATTTCCATCTATCCTCACTCAAATCCTTAAACATTCTCTCTATTATCCAAAATCTCTTTTTTATCCTTCCATCCCTTTCATTCAATACTTTGTATAAATTCATCATCTGCGAAATAGGCATTTGTGTCATTTTGTCACATGCTTGCCCATGCTCAAATATCATGTTCAGTCCTTTTCCTAGATATCTATTCATGAAACGCTTCATAATCTGAGGTTGTTTGTCTTTAACATTTTCTTTTTGTTGGGATACACACTCAATCCTAAAAAGAATCACTTATCGTATCTTGGTACTAACATCTTTTGATTAGTATATCTCATACCCTTAATCAATTGCTCTAAATCATTGCGATCTCTTAGTCAAAGACATGGCTACTGAAAAAATCTAAAATCTTGCTTCAACGCCACTATAATTATCAAACCCATTTAAGTTTTATTAGTTACAAGCCAATGCAATCAATATAAGAAAAGAAAAAGACAATATCAAAAGGCCAAAAGCATGATCAAGAAAAGAGATATCAAGAAAAGAAAAGAGAATATATATATATATATATATATATATATATATATATATATATATATATATATATATATATATATATATATATATATATATATATATATATATCAATCAAAATGTTTGGCTATGGGAACATGCGAGTAACTCCATCGGGGCTATGGATGCTTGGATGGCAATGGAGCAATATTTGTGATATTGACACTTATTGGCAGCGAGGCTCTATCCAGCATGCTTTTGAAGTCAGGGTAACTCATGTAGCTAGCCACATTGGATTCAAAAGATTACAATGATCATATGAGTCAGAATGAACCCAATTTAACACACATGGGTAATCAAAGACTAAGTACCTTGATCTAGTTTGGGATTCTTCTTCCCTTTTGAGTCTACTTCCTAGTTACTAGATATGTTCGATTGAATTTTTTGAAGGTTCTAAGTGTGGGTTGGGTCTCTATCTTTGAAAAAGTTCAATAACACTTATTCAGGTGGTGCTAAATACTGTGACAATCTTACATATCACCTCTTTGCAAATGGAGACCTCTAGTTGGGGTCAAAGTTTCATCCACTCTATTCTTCATACCACATCTCCCATTATCCTTCCTCCAATATCCATTACTCTATCTAAAATTCATCCAATGCTATCTATTATCTTACTTCAAGCTAATCATACCATCTATCCTAACTATTCATTTCTTCCATCATCTATCACTATCTATGATCTTGTTTCTCCTATCCATATCCTATCTCCATCCATATCCCATTTTTCATCCTTGATCTTGATCAAAACTAAGGACAAAAACATGATTTCAAAAAACTATTGACGTGTCTCCTCATAAGCTACCTTCATCTTTCTCCTATCCATTTCCACCTCAACGGTTCACTCATCCATTCATAATATTCCTTGTCTTGCTATAAATTGGGGAAACCAAATACATCTTTCTTCTAATCCAAAAAGCTCCAAAAAATCATAAATGTCTAAAAAAAGAAAGCTAAAAATAAAAAAAATTGAAAATTGAAAATCAAAGCATGAATGCATGGTCCATCCATCAAATCAACAACAGGAAAACTCTCGAAGTGTGCAATCAAACTGATCACACGTCTTGTTAATCAATTCATCACTCAAAATCTATCAACATCAACATGTCTTATATAGGGATAGGTACACTCGAATCTAGACAAATCGATCTTATACGGGGTACTCGCTCTTTGAAACCAAACATTCTTATCAATCATTGAACAAATCAAAACAATGACATAGATTAGTATGACTGTTGGATTTTGCTCTAGTTAGTCTTATCTTTTTCAATTGATGGTAGGACATGTTTCATCTCTCTAAAAATTAAAAAAGTAAAAAAAGTCAACAAAAATACAAAAAAAAATCGAAAACAAATCAAAATGTGCAATAAAAAAAGTGGCGAAAACTTGGCAATAGGCGCTATTTGTGATATAGAATCTCCTCCATCTATTTGTACATATCATATCCATCCATTTAAGCCATCACCAGAAGTTAAAAATTTCACTAATGCTTATCAATCCTAGACATTATAGCGTAATCATTGTCCTTGATTATTTGAACAGTTATCTGTATCATATCCTGCCATGGCTTGGTGGTCAATGTACATATTTCATACCATAAGTAGTATCTACAGTGGGGGAAAAATCCTATTCTCGCTAGGGGAAATCACCTTTGGGTTTCAAAAAAACAATCGATCATAACAAACACATCGAGATGTAAACAAGATCACGACAATCAATGGTAAAACAAAGAAACATGATCAGATCAAAACTAAACAATGAGGCATTTGCAAGATGTTTTATCTGACAAAAATACATAGGATGGAATGCATGTTTATCTACGGTTGCTTTTTAATTTTGCTTATCATATCTCCGAAGTGACTCAAGGATGTCTTGAAATGAGGGAAGCAAGGAAGGAGTATGATATTTTCTTTGTTTGTTGGTTGTGAGTGAAGCCTTTTTACTATGCAAATTTGTTCTACAATGTGATCTAGTGGCATATCATTGAGAACATTTCTAATTTGTATAGGACAAAGGTTAACTCTTGTCTGTTTACGCAAGCCACACTCAGGTCATCGTGGTTAAATTATACCTCGATGCTTGTGCTATCTTGCAATATCAAAACCCATGTAGGTTATACCTAGGTCATCATGGTTCAATTATACCATGATTGTTGTATCAACTTTAAACGTATCAAAGGCTCAATGATGATAAAAAGGATGCAAATCTAATTTGATTGAAAATATGACAATATCAAGAATGAGAGTGCATTTCATACCAAGTTTCATATAATTTTTAAGTGCTTAGGTGCAATTTTCATATCATTCTTAAAATCAGTATTTAGTTGCATTATCATATCATGGCATTTAGTTGCATATCATTATCATCATCATCTAGTCACATTCATCATTGCATTCATCATTACATCCATCACATGCATATCTATCACATCATCATGGAATCTTTCTTCAACTTCATATCTTCATCATTCATCCAACTCTCATCTATCATGTCTTATACAAGATATATCTTTCCTGAAACTAGATGTTTTGATCAGGTCTTATACAGGATATATTGTTCCTGAAACCAGACATTTTGATCATCTTTGTCTTATACAGGAGGTATCATTCCTGAAACCAGAATTGATCTCAATCTTATCAATTCTATCAATCCACTTCATCTAATCCATCTATCATGTCTTATACAGGATGTATCTTTTCTGAAACCAGACATTTTGATCAGGTCTTATACATGATATATTGTTCTTGAAACCAGATGTTTTGATCCTCTTTGTCTTATACAAGAGGTGTCATTCCTGAAACCAGATTTGATCTCAATCTTATCAATTTTATCAATCCATTTCATCTAATCCATCTATCATGTCTTATACAGGATGTATCTTTCCTGAAACTTGATGTTTTGATCAGGTTTTATACAGGATATATCGTTCCTGAAGCCATATGTTTTGATCAGGTCTTATACAAGATATATTGTTCTCAAAACCAGATGTTTTGATCAGGTCTTATACCAGAGTTGTCATTCCTGAAACTAGACTTGACCTCAATCTTATCAATTATATCAATCTATTTCATCTAATCTATCTATCATGTCTTATACAAGATGTATCTTTCCTGAAACTAGATGTTTTGATCAGGTCTTATACAAGATATATAGTTCCTGAAACTAGACGTTTTGATCATATTTGTCTTATACATGAGGTGTCATTCTTGAAACTAGATGTGATCTTAATCTTACCAATTCTATCAGTCCATTTCATCTGATCGATTCTAGCATGTCTTATATAGGATGTATCTTTCCTGAAACCAAACATTTTGATCATCTTTGTCTTATACAGGATATATCGTTCTTGAAACTAGACGTTTTGATCATCTTTGTCTTATATAGGAGGTGTCATTCCTGAAACTAGCTTTGATCTCATTCTTATCAATCTTATCAAACCCATGCATGTCATCAACTATCCACTCTTCTATCTTTCAAATAACATTCTTCTTCTTTCGAGAGATCATTCATGCCTTCAGTACACGAATGATCTCCTGAGGGGGTATTATCACATCGAATCTCCATATCAATTTCATATTAGTCTCATCGACACCAATTTCATATCGAATTTTAATATCAAATCAATTATTCATATTTGGGGCCTCATATCGACAATGTTGGCAACGACATCATATCGAGAATTTTTGGCAACAAATTGAACATTTTTCTTTGAATCAACATGTGGTCACACACCGCTTAAAAGAGGGGCAAAATGTAGACACCTAAAACTTGCACAACTAATTAAATGGATTTTATTCATTTAATCATCATTTATTCACCAATTAATTAGACTGAGTTTTAATTAACATCCCTATTCTTCTAATTGACCTACCAATCAAATTAAAGATTTGATTAATTGCCCTTTTCTTCTAATCTAACCCATTAATTAAACCAACTCCCAATTGTTTATAGAATATGATTTGGCAAGTCCCCTACTTATAACTAAGGTTTCAAGGCCACATCAGCACATTTTTTGTGAAGGTGTCCAAAACAACCCCAAAAACAGTGAGACCAATACTTGTGCAAAAGTGAGACTGACAGCTAATGTGGCATCACATGACTCTTTACTTTTTGGTGCTTAGGGATATATTTCATTCAATTATGGATAATCATCATCATTAAAAACAATTCTGAAGTCACAATGTGAATGGGCAGGAACCAAAGAAGGAAAGTGTGTGCGGGCGGGAGGAGCCAAACTAAGGTTTCGACTTGTGTTGATGCAGACGATGGGGAGGTTGATGGCGATGCAGAGGATGTGGATGTTGGAGCTCATTGTTTTCCTCTACTCACATCCCTTGCTCTTGTGCCCATTGCTTTATTCTGCAATATTGTTGGTGTGGGTGCAGCTAGGGTTTGGTGTGGAGGGGAGAGAGGCCTTTTTATTTATGCTTGTCACATTTCTTTTTATCTCTTTTTTATCACGTTGGAGATAGGGAGTGGGAGAGCTGCAGAAGATATTGGCTCAAGTGCGATTTCTGTTGGAGGTTCCACCAGGGTTTTTATTCCCTTTTGCGGTCCTAGGTATGTAGCCTTGCACCCGCCTTGGCTTGGATGGGTTGTCTGGGACCCAGGTGGTTGCAATTTTTTTTATAATAAAACCATTGGTTGGATTATGAAGCTGCAAGGGACCTCTATTTTGGAAGTCCATATGTTTTTGTTTTTTTTCTCTGTGGGTTCCTTTTTGCTGTGTTTGAACACTCCTCTCTTTCTATCCTTTGCAAGAGGTTCCTAGGTGTTTTGCAGGATGCCTTTTTTCTTCTGTCTTCGAACAGTCCTATTGAGGGGGACCATTCCCTTGTTGTGGGGAAGTGTTGGCTGAGCTTGAAGCGATGACTCCTGTTGGGGGTTTTGATGACTCTTTATCTTGAGGCTAGTGCGCTTTTCTATCTCTCCTTGTTGTTGAGTCTTTCTCCTATTTCTTCTATAGAGGTGGAGAGTTTGGTGGAGCCTGTCTACGAGGATTTTGAATGGATCAAGCCTCTTCTTGTTTGTAAGGTTATGGGTGCCTTCTCTTGGTTGTTGGATTTTGTCTTGTGGCCTGCTATTTGGGTCTCTCTGCAGATGATTTCTCTCTTTTCAGCCCCTATGGAGGTGGGGCCTTTCAAAACCCCCTTGCTTATATCTGGCTGGATGCTAACAGTTTTGAAGGGCCTAGACTAGATCGTGATTGTTTTTGGTTAAGGGTTGGGCTAGTCTTTTTCTACCTGAATTTTTTGTATATGGGTAGGGGAACCCGAAAAATCCTTGATGTCTGGATGATGAGGGAATCTATCTACCTCATCTAATGGCTTAGGTTTTGATGCCAACAGGTTTTGTAATGATTTTCTCTTGGTTTGGTTGTCTTATTTCTTCTTGTGGTTGTGCTGGCTTTTGGCTAGCACCAGTTGGCCTGTTGATTTTAGTTGCCTATTTCTTTTTGTAGAAGTTTCATTGTAGGTTCCAGATCCTGGTAAAATCTGAGTATTTTGGGACCCTTCAAAACCCGTTGTATGGGGTTTCAAGTCCCCCTCAAAACCTGTTTTTCCCTTAATCAAAAACAATTTTGAAGTCACACCTATTGGTACAATGTTGTCAAAAATATTAAACATTAAATTACCAAGTATAGACATTAAATCAACAAATTTTATTACAAAAATTAAAATGTGCTCAACTACTACATCTTTTCCTCTACTCATTCAACATGTTCATACAGTCCGCTTAAAATTTCTTCCTTGCTAGAAACCAATTTACAGCTGAGTTTGTGTTGACATTAACACCATGTTCGATGCAATGTTTGACCTGTAAATCTGCAGTGATATTTAAGCTCGGCGCAACCTGTAAAAATCAACCTTAATTTGATTTGCTCCTGTATAAATTTTTTCTTTAATTGAAGCTTTTTCATGTACAAATTTTTATATTTTGTATGAAACTGAAAATTGTGTCCCAATGAAGATGATATGTGTGAGACTTCTGCGTCTAATAGACATCTTGTTCAATCCTCTAAGGCCAACAATTTTCTATATTTACACCTAAGTTAGAGCAGGTAAAAGATCAATCAGTCACATTGACTATTTTGTGCAGTCAGCCTGTCAATATTCGGTGAAATGCATGTTGATGACTTTGGTAACAAAAACCTTAGGCAGCGGATTAAATTTTAAACAACATATAAACCAGCCAGTCAACCGCCACGCTCATATGTTGTATGGCGATTGACTGGCTGGTTCATATGTTGTTTTAAAAATTCCGCCGCCTAATGCTTTTGTTACAAAAGTCATCAACATTCATTTCACAGAAAATTGACAGGCTGCAACTGATTGATTTTTTACCTGCTATGGATAAACGTACTTGTATATTTTTTTATTTTAATTTTTTTTTAGTTGCTCTCAATTGTACTCTAATACCGTCAGATTTGCTACAAATAAATGCATTTGATTGTAACGGTTTTCTGTAAAGTCTAAAGTCCTTGTGTATTTTTTAAATTTTACACAGCCATTGTAAACATGGTTTTCCAATGACTCAGCATCTTGGTCTCTCTTGGAAATCTAATGTCTCTAAATGTCAACTCGGTAAATTAAAGGATTGACAAACTAGACAAGTTGTATGAAGTAGACAACTTGTAGAATGTCATCAATTAATTGAAAGAAGGAAACAAAAGGCATGGCATGCCCACAATATCAAGTCCAATTTTTTTTAGATCAATGAAGTGCTCTTCAAAGATAGAAAGTTTAGGAAGCAAAGAAAACTAGTCTGGTGGCTTGGACTTTAACAAATCAATGATATAATTTTGGATTCTAAAGCGATCAAGTTATGAAAACTATGTCAACGGACTCCACCTTAAGCACTATAATACCAATCTAGAGTAGAATTGGCTTGGGGATAAGCTAACATTCTGAAAGTGGGGATGATGTAGCAAGATAAAGGTAGAGCTTGTAGAACAAAAATATACCATAATTCATCTAAAGGAGGTTGTTCAATCAAATAGAAAGTTATAGAAGTAGATATGTAATGTAAAAGAGTTTGTAATAAGATAGGTAGGTGAGATAGGTGATATAAGAGAATAAATAAAGAGAAAGATAAAGAATATGATGTATAAGATGTAAGTATATAATAAAGGAAAAATCTTACATATATGTACTCGAATGGTAAATGATCGATATATATATATTTTGAGAGTTTTACATATAATTTTTTAGGGTTTGTGAATACGCTGTCTTCAAGGTATAGCCCGAATTAACTCCATACATCCTTTGTATGACTCAGTCTGAGGTATAAATGGAATGTACAAAAATTACTTGAAGATCAAAATTTTGATTTGTGCTCATCGTTTTTCTCACTAAAAATATTTTTCAATAAGAGTATGGAAGACTCTTTAATATCTTTTCTTTCTTTAATATAGAGACATTAGAGATGAAGTGGCATTATAGCAACTACAAGTCAACCTCCTTCCAATCAATGATAGCTTTCAACATGATATAAGTGCTGTTTAATTTTCTATTAATTAAAAATTGAATGATATTAATAAAAATAGTTAATAACCTAAGTCATCTTTACAAAGTGGTGTTTTTAATAAATAACTCTTCACTTAATTTTTTATGTATTTTTATCTAGATTAAAAAACATACTTTTGAATTTTTATATTTTCACATAAAAGCATATCACCAAACTAATTGGTTAATAACCTTTGAACACTAAACTAATTATAGCACTGATTTTCCAGCATAGCCGCATAACTGTTTTGTTTTGTATTTTTATTCAAAGTATAGAAAACAATGTTATATCAAAGTAATTATATATGGACTTTTCACCAATAAATGAGTTAAAGATGTCGCTGGTTTTCCATAGCAACCCGCGACTTTTTATTCTCTGGTATTTTGGCGTGAGTTGAAGTCGATAACACCGGCCTTAACTATCCAATTCATCGCTAAAATTGTTTACATAAAGCGAAACTCAGAAATTCTTACTGGGTTGTATGGCACAGCGCTGATCAGAGCAAGATGAGGTTCCAGTCTTATTTTCCTATTCTTCTCCTAATCTTTGTAATGAAAATTTCATCTGTGATATCTTATACTTGGCCTTCCTGCAATAATGACTCAATTTACGCCAACGGCAGTCCATATTCTAGTAATCTGAATCAAGTCATGAATGATCTGCTCAGAAATATACCTCAAAGTTCAGGGTTTAATACCTCTTCCTTTGGTCAAACGCCCAACAAGGTCTATGGCCTTTTGCAGTGTATTGGTAACGTATCAATAAAAAAGTGCTCAGACTGTGCACGAAACTCAAATAATTCTTTTGAGGAAGTTTGCCCCAACTCCATAGGGGGCATGATATTGAAGGATGACTGTTTTCTGCGCTATGACAACTATAGTTTCTTTTCACAACTAGATAACGTCCCAGAATATGATTGGTTCAAAGATGACATTTCAGCCAATATTGATGATTTCAAGGCTACAACCTCTAGTCTTCTCTATAATCTGTCTAATTCAGCTTACAACCCTGCAAATAAGGGATTCGCTATGGGATCAGCCAACTATTCCAAATCCAATAGTGTATACGGGTTCGTTCAATGTTGGAGAAGTTTATCCATTAAGGATTGCAAAGAATGCTTGTTTCGGACAAGGAATCTTCTGGAGGATTGTTGTTCTGGGAAAGAAGGAGCCCAGGCTATGTCAAAAAGCTGTATGGTCAAATTTGACATATCCCAGTTTTTCGACATTACACAGTCATCACCGCTTCCAACACCTCCTTTCCCAGAACCTTCTCCGCCGATTACAGAAGGCCCGATCCAGCCAAAGAGTAAGTATAGCCAGTTCTTATAGTACAATTTGTTGGATTTATACTTTTGAATATGCTCATATTGAAAACAATATGCATTACAGAGAAATCCTTGAAAATATTACCCATAATTTTTGGAGCTGTGGGAGGCCTGATTCTGGTGTTGATTACTTGTCTAATTGCAATGAGAAAAAGACTGAGATCTGCCATATTTGTTAGGCCAGATACTCAAATCACCCACGTCAAAGGTGCCGCTGCCAAATTTCAATTTTTTATTTAGTTTTCTTATCTGTTTGTTTTAGTACGACATTAATTTTACTAAGCTTTTACAGTTTTATTCCTCTCCAGGAAGGTATGGATATTTCCCCCAATCGGGTTTTCTCATACATGACCAGCAGCATTTTCTCAACAGCTTAGAGGAAATGGCAGAAGCCACACAAAATTTTCATGAAAATAACAAACTTGGAGAGGGAGGCTTTGGACCAGTATACAAGGTGGACTATAGTCTATCATAGACCTCAATGTTAACACTGAAGTCATAGATCAATTTGGCTATTCGGGAGAATTTCATAAGAGGCATGTAGAGCTCTAATTCTCTTTGATCTTTCAGGGAACGACTAGAGATGGAAAGGAAATAGCAGTTAAAAAGCTGTCTTGCAGATCTAGCCAAGGCAATACAGAGTTTATGAACGAAGTGAAGCTGATGGCCAACCTTGACAACCGAAACCTTGTGAAGCTATTGGGATGTTGTATTGAGGGAGATGAAAGATTGCTGGTTTATGAATATTTTCCTAACAAGAGTTTGGACACCTTTATCTTTGGTAAGTTACAATTGCCTTCTTTATTCATTTAGTATTAATATTACAGAGTTGTTTGAAAGAAATTATAAAAGTGATACATGGAATTGTGGTTACAGATATAGAAAAGTGCAAACAGTTAGATTGGGAAAAGCGTTTTAACATTATCTTTGGAATTGCCCGAGGTCTTCTCTACCTTCATGAAGATTCACATCTGAGAATCATTCACAGAGATATTAAAGCCAGTAACATTATGCTCGATGATAGACTCAAACCTAAAATAGCAGACTTTGGTTTAGCGAGACTTTTCCCTGGAGAAAAGACGCTAACACAAACACAATTAGTTGCAGGAACATAGTAAGGACTCAGATGATGCATCTGTGTGATTCTGGTTTCAAATGATGCTAATTGTTATATTTTTTCTGTAATTAGTTGAGTAGTGTTCTTTTTATGTGGTGTAGCGGTTACATGGCCCCAGAGTATGTAATGGGTGGACAGCTTTCAGTTAAGACTGATGTTTATAGTTTTGGGGTGCTATTGCTTGAGATTGTAAGCGGAAGGAAAATCACACATTGCAATCTTTCCCATCAAACCGAGAATCTGTTCGATTGGGTAACAAACCT